>NW_027500369.1:0-84691 GCF_021521415.1 Bidens hawaiensis
ACAGCATTGAGGGGTTGAGGATAGAATATCGCCTTACCTGGCCGCCGGTGGCTCAGGATCTCTTTGGCCCGGCGGATAGACCTCCAAAAACCGATCCGCCGTTTGCTCCAGGATGGGCAACTCATTGTCGTCCAGAGCACGAGTGCCCACCCGCACGGGACCGTCAGCTTCCCGCGGGAACAGGAGCGACTCCAAATTATTCCCCTCTGAAAGAAAAGAAACAGTTAGAAAATAAACTAATATCAGCAAGAAAGACAAGACATACCATAAGGAATAGAGTTCAAACCGTATTCGAGAAGGATAGGAAACCGAGACGCCTCCTTCATACCCGGCTCATCCCCAGCAGCACCATCCGGACTCCGCAAACCGGTAAACCGGAGATTGGACCCGGGATATCTTCGCGAACCATTCCGCCTCCTGGTAGGCTGGAAGCGTGAAGGCTCGGAAGCGCTTGACCCTTCTTGAACTTCATGGCAATGGGGATGGCTGCGGGCAGAGATGTAGAAGAACTCCCGCTTCCACGATCGGAGACTGCGCTCGGTCACGCAGATCTTCAAACCCTATACGGGTTGTCAGGGTGTACCACCCCTGGACGCACCTCCAAGTATAGAAGGTCATCAGGCGGTCCACGTAGGGCTCAATACCAAGAATCCGGCACACCCACTCGAAGTGCCGGACCTTGGCAATCGCCATTGGATGCACCTCGGTCAGGTGCACACCGTTCCTCTCCAGGACACGGTACATAAACTTTGTCAAAGGAAACCTAAGGTTCCCATAGACAAAGAATGCAGCATATACCCCGATCTTGCCACTGGGGGCATCGTACACAGTCTGGTGGGATTCAGGAAACTCAGGCTCAAGAGACTCAAGCATGAACTTCCTGACGATGTACTGGTACTGATCGACAGGTAGAGCACACTGGCACTCGCCAGCAGTACTCCTATCGTCGGCTACAGCTTCAGCATCATGAGAAGACATTTTGCAGAAAGAAGAAAGTGATTCGGGAAAATGCTTGCCTGAAAAGGGGAGTAATTTGCCGGAAATCACTAAGAAGAAGAAGAAAGGTGAAAGTATGGATTACAAAGAGGCCTCTCCCCCTTTATATACTAATCGCAATTAATGCGGTGAATTTAATGCGGAGGAGAGAGAAATCGAAGGTGCAATGAAACTATGACACGTGCAAAAAGCAGGCTGGCAACAGCTGTTGACAGGACGTGTGCCAATAATTTCGCGGCCACGCGCCCGAAAAATCGCGCCCACAGCGTCGTAAAAAGCGTCTGGAATGACCATATAATGTCACGTCACCATAACTTCCTGCACGTCCTGACACAGTCAGAAGAAACTGTCGCACGACGTTTCAGAGGTTTGGACTGTTCCTACCTTTCCACCAACCTTTCGAATTTCAAAATTCAAAATTTAAAAATATTAAAAAGTAAGCGGGAAAATACCCCTTACCTTGGCAAACAAGTGACCGTAAGACGGATGCGGGTACAGTGTAAAGGCAAAACCCTTCACATACCTAGTACCCGCAGGGAATTGAAGCCAAGTAAACCTTGGCAAACAAGTAACCATAAGACGGATGCGGGTACAGTGTAAGGCAAAACCCTTCACATACCTAGCACCCGCAGGGAATTGAAGCCAAGTAAACCTTGGCAAACAAGTAACCATAAGACGGATGCGGGTACAGTGTAAAGGCAAAACCTTCACATACCTAGCACCCGCAGGGAATTGAAGCCAAGTAAACCTTGGCAAACAAGTAACCGTAAGACGGATGCTGGTACAGTGTAAAGGCAAAACCCTTCACATACCTAGCACCCGCAAGGAATTGAAGCCAAGAAAACCTTGGCGAACAAGTAACCGTAAGACGGATGCGGGTACAGTATTAAGGCAAAACCCTTCACATACCTAGCACCCGCAGGGAATTGAAGCCAAGTACCTCGGCAGCCAAGTAACTATAAGACGGGTGCGGGTACAGTGTAAAGGCAAAACCCTTCACATACCTAGCACCCGCAGGGAATTGACGCCAGGAATACCTTGGAAGTAAAGTAACCGTAAGACGAGCGCAGGTACAGTGTTAAGGCAAAACCCTTCACATACCTAGCTCTCCGCTGGGAATTGAAACCAAGAAGGATCTTCTGGGCAATGCTTGCGGAAACGGAAATAACATCCCCACATAGCGGGAACGTCGAGAACTACGTTGTTTGAAGCTCCAGGATGGAATTGGTGGTTTTAACATAATTGATCACTATGTTCAAAACTACCAAAACCTCATGGAGAATCCACACAAGTGGGACTCAACGCTCCTGACTTGCGAGGAGGTTACAGCCTACCCGCATCATACCCAAAGACCAAGCAGGAAACTCGGGAATTTCTGCAAGTGACAAGGACTTCCGCGGGAAGAATCCCCATGGAAAACCTTAAAAAACCCTTTTCAAAACCCTCTGCTTAAAGTCCAAAAGTTCACCTCACTTTATTAAACTCACGAGAAGAACATTGGACTGGGGGGACTTGAAGAGGTAGGTCCCAGCAGAGCCTAGTGGACCCGCAAGACTCACCGTGAAGAGGGACGTCTGCGCAGAAACCAACTGGATCCGCAGGACCAACCATGCTCAGAGACGTGACGCCCTTACGCGTAGTACGCAAGCTGGTCCCGCAGGAAATGCCTCCCGATGGTGAAGGACTCCGCCTGTCCCCGCAGCCTCGGATACAAGCCATCAGGGAAGGCCACCCGCGCAGCAGGGCTACACGCACAAGGCACTTAGCTCTCAATCACTCAGTGTCACCTGAAGGAATGAGCGAAGCCGGGAACTATCCCGCACAAGGGCGGGAGGGGGAATACTCCCGCCCAAATAAGCCAGTCCGTACGATACAGGAAGATCTTCTGTACTGTACCTGACGAGGTATGGGAAAAAGATCTGACTAAAGATACGACAGCTTATTGACAACAGTATGGCGAGCAGCATGCTCCTGCACTGTATGTCACTATTAGCCGCTGCCTACTCACCAACTACTGCCATACCACGTGCGTAGCCGTCAGTTGGTGGAACAGGAATAGTATACAGCAGGCCTGGTCACTATCAGCCGCTACCTACCCACCAACTACCAGCAGGGCACGGGCGTAGGCTACTGTTGGTGGAACAGGAACACTGTTGCAGCCGGCCATACCTCTTTGGAAACCTACCTTCGGCTATAAATACCACAAATGGTATGACCATCTCATCTCATCATATCTTACTACATTATCATCATATTATACCTGATATCTGCTCTAGCAATCTCTTAATATACTTTTATATTTAAAGAGCAATCTAGTCTGATTCTCACGCCGGAGGGTGGTCACAAGGAGGAACCCCCCCCTTCTCAGTGACAAGCTCACGGTGTCTGTTTTGCAGGTTATCAGAAGAACCATCTTCCAAGGGTCTAACCCCTCGTGGGAAACATCTCTCCAACCCCCAGGTTACTAGTAATCTGTCCGGGGTCCGGTTAGTGTTTCTTCAGGGTTTAAAAACCAACAAAAGTTATTTTTTCCGTATGAATAAATAGTGTTTCATACCATTTGTTGAAAAATTAATAGAGTTTTTTAAATGTTACATAAAACTTATGTATTTTCTCACTTAGTTTGTTCGATATATAGATATATGGTTTTGCTAATGTTCATTGATGTTGCAAGTTAATTGTGATTAAGGCTAGATCAACATGAACTGAGCACATTATACCGAACGGGAAGGAAATTAATACATATTACTTATGTAAGAGCATTCCCATCAAGTTTTCTTTTTATCTCTATAATTACACTAAAAACACTACATTTTCTCTCTTATATACAATTAAATAATATTTTTTACATCTTTATTATTATATTTTTTCTCTTTTCCACTCACAACCACTTTCAAATATAATAAATAATAAATATATGACATACCATGTTCTTTCAAATATGTATTAGCTGTCGTAAAAAAGTATAGTTATTTGTGTTGCATATCTTATTATTAATATCAGTGTTTTATCATAATGCAAGAGCATAACTTGGATAAATGATTTGAGGGTTGATTAGTTACGCTTTCACTTATTATTCTTTATTGGTTATACCATTCCCTCTTGGGTTTAATCTTTTTAAATTATATTTCAAACTTAGAAGGAATGGCCTTGCTATTAACCTTATTGGAAAAAAACTCTATATAAAACACTAGTTATATAAGAACCAAAAGATCTTAGGTTTGATGGTATCAAGATGTCGTAAAAAATGTGTTTCCTCTTAAGTGGTGAGGAGCATGTCTCTTATTAAACAAGTATGTAGATTTAGAAATATTGTTAGGAGTTTTAAGTCCTAGCTTTAAAAGAAAAAAACTTAAGAAAAATAAAAAATGGTTTAATTTAATATGTTATAACCATCTCCATGGTATGGAGAAAGATGTAACTTGTGAAAAAATATTGAAATCATAACAAAGCATTCATGTGTTTTCTTTTAGCCCTTTAAAACCCCATGTCATCCAGTTTTATCATAATGACGCTGAAAAATGTGATGATGACATGGTAAGGTTTTTAGATGATTTTGAATTTCCTTATTGCGGATGATCTAAATTTTCATTACAACTTTTTATAAACTTTCGAAACTTGATACTTAAAACTATGTTTTATATTTACTCTTTTCGTGTCTTACTTTTTAATATTAAAAGCTTGTCACCTAGAAAGAAATACGATGGGCATAGTGCTCAATGAGCATACTATAATAACAAAGAGAAACATGAGAAAATACAATGATACATATCACGAGTCAAGGTAAGATCAACATGATATGGAAGTACTAGTGAGCCAGCCAATAAACAATAAATAATGAAAGCAACAATCGAATAGAGCGTTAAAGAATCAAAAGTGTTCAAGTTGTCTCCCAATTAATTTGTTGAATTAATATCAATAACAAACTAGTTATCTGTTGAATAAACTGCAATTGAACGGTTGTTAATCTATCTGGAGTTTACTATTTCATTGAACGATCACACAAGAACAATTGAAAACATGTTTCAGAATCAATACCTTAACTGAAAAATAAAATAACTATAATTTTAAGTTACCAACTACATTTGAACTGATTGATTTATATGTTAGACTGAAGCTTTAATAAACTGCGGTAACCAGCTATGAAATTACACAATATTTTTTATGCATTTAGTTTTGATGGGACAAGATCAAAATGTAGTGTCATTGAATTAGGTTATGTAATAGTCATGACAAAATGATATTTGTACTAGCTTGAACACCCGAATATCTTCTTCACTAGGCACTCCATCAGTGCTAAGTTGCATTAGCAAGCAAAAATATTGACCTTCTTCATTTGTAAGTACCTCACAACAACTTATCTTAAGTAGTTGGCTTAACTCACTATCAAGTTGTTTAAAAATAACTTCATGATATGTTAAAGATTACAAAAGCTAGGATATGTAGGAGGCAGGACTTAGGAGTAGTGAAGTTCAGGCCCGGCTTTGAGAATGGTTAAAAAATTTTACGTATAAGGCGAAAATTTTTTTGGGCCTTAATAAAAAGAGGTATCTTGTTGGATTTAAACAATTTAATTTTTAAATAAAACTCAACTTTTTGAGCCTTATGATTTGGTTGTGTAAAAAACATTCTATTTTTATATAAAAATAGGGTTAAAATATCACAAGTGAGGTTAGAACCTGCAACGTTTTGATTAAAAGTCATACACATTTACCACTAAACCAAGCTAGTGGTTGTGTGATTAAGTTTAAACATTATATATACATATTTTTCTTATAAAAATATATATATAATTTTTTTTAAAAAAAATCCAGGCCTATCAAGGTGTCGGGCCGGGGTCCATCGACCACCCGACCCTCCCTTATAGCCGGCCCTGGTGAAGTTTATAAAATGAAAGGATAGACGCATTTTAGTCAAGAAAGATGACATTAAGATGAGATGGCAAACCTACTTGAATCATTTAAACTGTGGGAAGGATTACCAACAGGAAAATGACAACCCCGCTACTCAAAGGCAACAAAGGAATAATGGATATTGACGGCGTATAACACATGGAGAGTGAGGATAGCTCTTAGTAAGATGGGAAGAGCTAAGGCAGTTGGACCGGACAACATACCTATGGAGGTGTGGAAATGTTAGTGAGAAGATGGATGTCATTTGCTAACTATTGTATTCAATCTTATTTTCAAATCTGGAAGGATGACCATTAATGTTGAGGGAATTATAGAGGGATTTAAGTTGTCAGGTCATACTATAAAATTACGGGAGAGGTTAATTGACACTAGACTTAGAAAAGAAACTCCGGTTACGGTAAACTAATTTGGTTTCATGTCAATGCGATCAACTACGGAAGCAGTACATATTTTAAAGAGGCTGGTGGAGAATTATAGGGAGAAGAAGCGGGATCTGCATTTGGTGTTTATTGATCTTAAAAATGTATGACAGCGTACCTCATAGACTGATTTTGGACAGCTTAGATGTCACACCCCGACTCAGGGCCTAAAAGTGTGACCAACAGTTGGTACATGTTATGTAAATATATCAAAGTTATGAGTTAATTTTTAGTGGAAGATTTAAGTTATAAAGTAATAACTTACATTGAAAATTTACTCGGGAATGAAACACCTGAGCATTTGTTTACAAAACATTGTTTTATCATATTACAAGGATTTCATTATCAAAACTGAGTCATCTTTTAAGACGGGCTTCTATCTACATGTTGACTCTAATCCTCGTTATTTCTTACTGAACTTAATAACCTATAATGTGTGTGGGGGGGGGGGGGATACGCCAACTATATGCTAGTGAATCGTTTGACTCTAAAATTATTTAAACTTTGTTATAATACAAATATAGTTTTCTGTATGTTCAACGAAAACGTCATGTATTTCCGATATTTGTACCATTGTCGTACACACACAATTCAAGAGCTGTCCGAGCCACGTAACTCCTTTAAAGAACTGGTTATGATTATTTGTTTAGTTATGTTTGGATCCAGACACATGTGTAATTGGTCTGAGTTGCTTTTAATTTCTATGTTGCATTATAACGTTTTTTAAGATTACATAATCTCATGTAAATGTTTGGCTAACTCTTTCAGACAAACAACTCGTTTATTTTATACAGTATAAATATGTTTTGACTGTCTGTAAAGGTTTAACATATTCAACTGTACCGTCGGTGCTCGTTTGAAAACCTTCTTATGTGAATAATGTTAACCTGTAAATAAATAAGTTTGTATAAATACCTCTTGATCTAGCTATAGACGACACTGGCCTTGTCACACCCCAACCTACGGCAGAAATGCCGGGGAGCGAACTGATTGTCACAGCTCTCAAGGTACTATCATGCAATATTTAAATGACAATATCTATTAATTTTATTCAATTTCAAATAAATCAAATACAAAATACAACTCATTAAACAAACAGTAAACACAAATTTAATTCTTGATTTTATCCTTTCTAACATAATTCTTCACTAAATCTTCACAAAGTCTTGCAACTAGTTCAAGCGATAACCTGCATATGCGTATAAAATAATATTTTGTCAACAACACATGTTGAGTGAGCAACACACCAGTTTAGTTGTACATATAGTATATATAACAAAATACGTAGCTGCAACAAGTCATATGAGAATAACAAATTAACCAAATAAGCAAGTATAACTGAGATGTCGAGAAGCACAAAGGCTATAACGACTAGCGTATGATCATACTAGACTGAGATTATGTTGGAACTCTCCGAATGCGAAAGCATACAAAGCAAATAAGCATATAAACAAGGTATAAGTTGTTAACACATAAGACAAAGTTGCAGTTTTGTGTATAAGTATATATATAAGAAAGTATATTTACGCATATGTCCCCAAAACGTGGAAAACAAGTAAAATAGGGGAATGTGGTACTTACCTCAAAGACTGACGAAAGATGATTAAAATAATGAGAATACGAGAAAAGTCACACGCGAACGTTAAAGCCTAAAAGAAATGAGAGCGAACGAGTACGCTAAGTAACGAATTTATTATGAACGTTGATTATAATAATTTAATATTATATATTGAGGTTTATTATATAAAATAATTATTTTAATTCATAAAAACATAACTAAGTAAATATTACTTGTAGTTTTATAATTATATATAAAAAAATTAGTTTACTTGATTATTTTACATATATTAAAGCATTAGTATTTAATTTATGATATACTTTATATATTTATATATATGAATATTATTTGTATAATTATACCGTTGTGTAAATACATGAATGAAAACGAAAGTAAACGAGTATAAAAATGTCGGTTTTTAGTGAAATAATCCTTATTAATTATTGTTATTATTATTATAAAGATTAAACAATTTATAATTACAAAACAAGAATAAAATCAAAAAAAGCAGGGTGCAGGGGTTCGAACAAGCGACCCCTGCCCCCAAAGTCATATGCATTATCCAGCAGGCCATTAGCGACGTGTGATAGGAAATCAGTTTCAAAATTTAATATACAGCAATTGTCCTTTAACAATTGATTACATAAACCCTAACAACAAACTGATCCAATTCGTTATATTGGATCAAAGTAACCATAGGGTTAACGGAGAACAAAAAATCGCGATCACAACCATGGGTTTAATTACCTTAGACGATGACCGGATATGGTTAATCGATGGTAGCAGTGGCCGGCGGTTATAATTGACGAACATGCTACCAAACAGCAAAACAACTACGATTAATGATAGGGTTAAAGTTGTCAATGGTGTAAATATGAGATCTGCAAGTTTAATTGAATTTATAACAACGATTACATGTTCAATAAGTAATTAGGGTTGTCGGCTAGAAATAAAAGGAAAGACGGATCAATTTGATATTATTTGCTTGTACAATACGTCGGTGAGGCCGCGTTTAAGGTAAGTAAACGATTCTCAAATCAAAACTGTGATTGCAACCAGATTTGCTAGCTTAATTGGGTGATTAGTTGATTCGGGTACAAGAAATTGAAATGGATATGGTTTGGGTATTTGGATATCCAGTTGGGTTAAATGGGTTATAACAAAGAGATTACAATCTGGTCCCTGGAGTTAAGGAATGGACACAAGAAGTTAGAACTACATACTTTAGACTAAAAATGTATAAACGTTAAAGATATAAATATAAATTATTAAATATAACTCGATAAACGCAAATATTTTAAATAAAATAATCCGAACGTCGAAACGAGTCGGGTATATTAATAAAAGTATTAATTCGGAAAACCCGAGTTGTTACAGGCCTGTTTTTATCGTTTCTAACCTCGTTTATAAAGACTGGCTCGTTTTTAAGGTTTAAAACTTAATTATGAATATATTATTGAATTTTAATATGAGACGGACCGTATCATGATGTTTAAACTATTGACTAAGCTTGATTTGAGATGGACCGTATCAAAATGAGACAGTCCGTATATATTTGACATGTCGTATAAAATGGTTTTGACCCGTATCAAAATTAAAGATGAGACAGACCGTATAAGGATTAGACGGTCCATCTAATCTATCTGTTTGTCCTGTTAAGGGTAAAAATCAGTTTAACCTCGTTCTAATGATTGTTTAAGTGTTATATGATCTTGAACATGAATAAAAACACTTATACGACTTTTGTAAACTTATTCTGATTGAGGTTTGATTTATAATAGCTTGGATACTAGCTTAAACTTAATAACCGAACTGAAATAAGTATTAACATCCCTACCTTACTTCTATGTTAATTCAGAACCTAGGGATGATTTTTGAATCCTCGTAACACCTTTTGGAAGTTAATCAGAACTTGAACTTTGACTTAAATCACCTTGAATCGACTTGAACTTGCTTATGAACTCTTAGAACATCAAGAACACTAAACTAGCTAAATGTTAATTATGAGATGATAATCAGATGATTGGTGTATGAAATAGACGTGTTATGCTTGCTCTTTTAGGCCAAAGAGTATGGGATGAGTCAGAATTGCGAGTTGCCATGTAGCAAACGATATTGACATCTCATGTTGTTAGACGTGTTTAGACGGAATGTCTAAATATGATACGATCCATCTCATAATTGCGTACCACCACTTCTAATAACTGTGACGCATGAGACGCCCCGTCTGATTTAGGAAACGTTCGTGACTAGGTTTGGTATGATACGTTTCCTATTTACAGATTTGTCCCTATTGGAAAATTGAGAAAAATGACATGGAAGGTTTCGGGATGTTACATTAGAGAGTATAGGGGTTTCGTAGATGTATGTAGACTTAATTACTTATAAGTATGCTAGGTTTGCGATTAGCGTTTAGGTTTTTGTAGGGGACACTAACCTTTTCTCTGTGGAAGTCGAACTCCACCAGGGGTCTACCTTGAGCCCATTTCTATTTGCGGTTATCCTAGACGTGTTGTACGTAAAAGTCAATCCATGTTATTGTTCCTTGGTGCTTGATTTTAGCGGATGACGTTGTGTTAGTTTCGGAGAGTAAAGAAAGTCAAAATACGAAGTTAGTGGAATGGATAGTAGCTTTAGAGGGGAGATGCTTAAGGATTAGTCAATCTAAGATCGATTACTTGTATTGTGACTTAAGTGGAGTAGGTAATGTCGAGGACACTCAAATCACCATTGAGGGTCAAGTGGTCCTGCGGGTGACTAAGTTTAAGTATTTATGATCATTTGTTCAAAGGTATGGGGAGATAAATAGTGACGTAGCCCACCCCATCCAGGTGAGATGGTGTAGCTGGAGAGCAACCACTGGGTTTTTGTGTGATATAAGGTGTCCAACTAAATTTAAGGGTGCATTTTATAAAGTGGCCATTAGAACAGCTATCAAATGGGATCGACTATTGAGCCATTATAAAAGGCAAGCACGCTTGATGGATGATGTATATAAAATTATACATCTTTTAAGCATCAAATAATCTCTAAAACTGCAACTTCTATCAAATAACATAACACAGAAGGCTACTTATCATAATAAAATACAATTTCAGGTAAACCCAAGCCCCAAATGAAGAAACAAGTGAAAAGACGAAGAAATACGGAAGAAAACACAAGAAAAGCAAGAAACACACCCCCCATGCCTCAAGAAGCACGCCCCTATGCTTTTAAACACAAGAAAAGACAAAAATCTACAATAAAAGACAAATACTGAGAACAAAAGCACGGGGCCGTGCCTCTTGACCACGGGGCCGTGGTCACCCTCAACAAAAAGAAAAAACAATTGTAGCACATGTCAATAAAATCACGGGGGCATGCCTACCTAAGCACGGGATCGTGCTTCATCCTTCACTTATAAAAACACCCACTAGCACTCATATTGAAGATCTTATGAAGAGTTTGAAGGCTTGGAGATCATCATCATCATCCATCCACCATCATCATTAAGAAGGAAGATTCATCCATATTTAGTTAGATTGTTTTAGTTTAATCATGTGTTTGTTATCATCATCCATTTTAATGTTCATAACCATGCTCATTATGAGCTAAACTCCATTTACCATCTAAAATTTATGAAGAAGCTTTGTTTTACTTGATGATTATATAAAACATGTGATTTAGTTTAGTAAAGTACATGGTTATTTTGCAATTATCTTTTGATGAGAAATGTTTCACTATCTTAATTCAACAATTCAAAGTTGGTGATTGACAATCATATTGCCAATCATTCATGATCGATTCATGTTCTTGAAAGATAGAATACTTTGATAACACTACGTGAAAATTGACCTTCGGCCACACGAAAAAAGTGTGGCCGTAGGTCTTTAGCCACACACATTTGGTTCAGGTCATATGTGGCCAAAGGTCGCGACACCGTGGGTATGATATGGCCACACACAGTTTTTAGTGGCCTTATGTGGTAGTAAGTGTGGCTAAAGGGTACATGCATTAGTTGTTGGCAATCAAGAATCCTCTCCAATAAGTGTGGCTAAACGGTAGAAAATGGCCACATGACTATTTACTATTAGTGATCATTGCACGTATACAGCCACATGAATTCATGTTTTAGCCACATGAATTTTATAATAATGTGGCCAATAGGGTTGTGTTAAGCTTGCATTGTGACTTATACCGTGTGGATATAGCAAAGAAATGGCTACTTAAATTAAAAATAGAGTGGCTAATTATATCATACAGACACTAGAAATTACGTTAAAAGTGGCTAAAAATGTTTTCTTGCCACCCAAACACTCCTTTGTAGATTATAGTTTGGCTATTGTCTTACCGTTTGTCACACATAATGCTTTTTGTAATTTAAAGTGTGGCTATTGTCAAACTTTTCGTCACACATAGTGAGGTATTGTGTGGCTAATCATATCATATAGACACTGGATGTTATTGTCAATTTGGCTAAAAATATGAACTTGTCAGTCAAACACTCTTTTGTAGTTTGTGGTGTGGCCATTGTCTTACCGTTTGTCACACATAATGCTTTTGTAATATAAAGTGTGGCTATTATCATACTTTTGATCACACATAGATAAATGTGGCTATTTCATAAGTTTAACAAACACAATAACATAAATTCAAAACAAGTTTACATTAACAAATCTTCACTAATAAGTTATGAATTCAAAATATTTGAAACTACTACTAATTACTACCGACCTCAAACTTTCTCATAAACTAATCAAATTGTTTTTGCCTCCTTTCTTCGTTTTCCTTAATTTTTTCCATTTATTCCATTCATTGCGCTCGTTCTTCCAACTCATTTCTTGACTTATTTTCATCTTTTTCCATTTCGGCTCTAACTTTTTGAACCTAAAATTGTTAAAATATTAGCATCATAACTAGTAAAGGGTTAATGTGAGGCGAAACCTCAAAGCACGAAGACTATCACGCACAATCACATTAGACATAATGTATACACAAACAAAAACTTGAATCGATGACTTGTTGGTGATAATAATCAATGTCAACTGTACTAAAAAGTCCTAAGATGTATTCACACATCGTATCATGGCAAATCAACCAAACATTCATCATACAACTTAACTTATGATCACTTAGTTCACGAGACAGATTATAGCATGTACAAACTGATTTTTTTCACTAAGAAAAGATTAAGTATAAATTCTACAAAATTTACCACAGTAGAATATATGAATTAGGTTTCTCAAAAAAAATTTATAATATTTTTCTCATACATACAAAACTCACAATAATTCAACCATTAAATATATGTACCAACAGTTCAGCAGATTGCACAACAAACACTTGTATAATGGTCCTATCAAATCATTAATCTAAATTGTGCAAGAAAAATTGGGTTGTCTTCAAAACTCATAATACTAACTTTCAGAACTGGAAACAACCCGTTTGGTTTTGTCATTAGGGAGTTATGGTGTCGGAAAGATAGGCCAAAATATAACTCCCCGAATCAGCTTTGACCATTGTTTTTGTAAAATCATAAAAACTATTCAAAACCTGTCCAAAAATTACAAACTTTACCTTTCTGAAAACTAGACTCATAGTGCTATATCCTAGAATAAAAAATCGTTCAGTAATCATCGTTTAACATCAAGTTACATACCAATAAATAAACGAAAATGAATCTGTCAGCAAACTGTTGTCATCAAACAAGTGAAATACATAACTTTTTAGCGATGAAAGAAGATGTATCAAGCTTCAATTACAAGAAATAACACTTAAAATTGAAAATCCCCAAACTTGGTTCTTAGGGTTCTTCACACTCAACACGAATCCGGAAAAAAAAACGAGATAGAATGGATGAAAACCGACACCACACGTGAATTCCTCTGGCAAAAATAATTAGATTAGAGTCCGGAATCAAAGGATTTGGTTAAGAATTGAGTGAGTTAGAGAATTAATGATTGAGGATTATGGTGGGTGTAAAGAGATGAAGAAGAATAATAAGAAGAAGGAATGAAGAGAAAGAAAAAAAAGTAGGTTAAATATGTGGTCAAATTAAATTTAAGAATAAGAGGGTAATTTAAAATTTTTTGAATAAAAGAGGGGGTTGAATTTAATTTGAAATTTTGAGGGAAGTGAAATTAATATGAACTAAATATGAATTTAATTTATTTTTATTAATTAAAATAAAGAGTTGTTAGTGTGTGTGTGTATGTATAACAACTAATTAAAACTTATATAATATAAAAAAATTGTATTTTAAATATAAAAACATATAAAATAAATACAAGTGATATTTTATAGTTGCTCTAAAAGAGTTTTATAAGAGTGTAGTAATCAGTGTTAATGCCCAATAAACCATACTTTCATTAGTGGGTCATACTAGTTCTTGATCGGTGTTAGTGTCCCATTATAACAACTATCATGTCACAATTGCTCTAAAAGAGTTGTATAGGACTGTCATTAGTCATGGTTAGTTGTTAACGCCTGAAACACACCATACTTTCGTCAATAGACCTTATTTGGCCTTGATTTGTGTCAATGGCCAACATGTTATACATTCATCAATGGGCCTTGATTGGTATTAGTGGTCATTATAGCATCTATCATATCCCCGTTGCTACAAGAGTGTTGTATATGAGTGTAGTGAGCCATAGGCATGTGTCAACGCCCAATAACATGTCATACTTTTATTAATGGGCCATGATTGTTGTTAATGGTCAATATCGTCTCTATCATGTCATAGTTACGTTAACAGGTTGTATAGGAGTGTAGTGAGTCATAGTTGGTCGTCATACTTTGCATTAATGGGCCGTCTTGGGCCTTGATTGTTGTTAGTGACCCATTGTAGTCTCTATCATATCATAGTTGCTTTAAAAGGGTTGAATATGAGTTTAGTGAGTCATGGTTTGGTTACGCCCGATAATATGTCATACTTTCATCAATGGGCCTTATTGGACCTTGATTGTTGTTAATGGCCAGTATGGGTCTATCATGTCATAGTTACGTTAACAGGTTGTATAGGAGTGTAGTGAGTCATAGTTGGTCTCATCAAATGGCGTTGATTGGTATTAGTGGCCCATTATATCACCCATCATGTCATAGTCGCTACAAGGAGGTTGAATATGAGTGTAGTGAGCCATAGTCATGTGTCAACGCCCAATAACATGTTATACTTTTATTAATGGAACATATTGGGCCTTGATTGTTGTTAATGGCCCAATATATCTATATCATGTCATAGTTAATTTAACAGGTTGTATAGGAGTGTAGTGACTCATAGTTGGTGTTAACGCCCAGTAGCATGTCATACTTTGCATTAATGAGCCGTCTTGGGCCTTGATTGTTGTTAGTGACCCATTGTAGTCTCTATCATATCATAGTTGCTCTAAAAGTGTTGAATATGAGTTTAGTGAGTCATAGTTTGGTTAAAGCCCAATAATATGTCATACTTTCATCAATGGGCCTTATTGGACCTTAACTGGTGTTTGTGGCCCATTATAGCCTTTATCACATCATAGTTGCTCTAAGAAGGTTGTATAGGAATGTCATTAGTCATAGTTAGATGTTAATGGCCGATAACATGTGATACTTTCATCAATAGGTCTTATTGGGCCTTGTTGGTGTTAGTGGCCCATTATAGCTTTTTTCATGTCATAGTCGCTTTAATGGGCCATGTTAGTGCTTGTAATCTCTTAGTGGCCTATTATGGCTTGTGATATGTAACATTAGATATTTAAGGGTTATATCGTGTTATAGGGAGTCATATTAGACCATAATAGACAAAACAAGTCATACATGTCCTAATGGGCCATATTGGGCCTTGAAATTTGATGTGCCCAAATTTATACATATTTATTGCACATCTCTTACCTCATTTATACACTTTTGGTGGGAATTAATGGAAAATATATACTTATATATTGAATTGTGAATTTCCAGGGTTGTGAGGGGTTTGTTGGTGAATTGTGGAATTTTTTGAGGGCTACTAAAAGGAAATTGAACAAACATAAGAAGACATGACCATGTCTTTCAAATGACATAATCATGTTATTACAACTTCACAACCTTTTCTAAGATGACATAATCATGTCTTTCAAATGACATGATCATGTTATTACATTCTTGGCAAACCAGCTACAGCCCTTTTTCTTCAAAAGAAGTCGTGGTTCCATATTCAGCATTAAGCCATTGCATACACTATTGACCACTCTTTTAACCCTTAGGCACTAGTGTATACTCCTTGAACATGAGATATTACAATACTGAAGATACCAAAGAACCAATCAGAGGCTTGGATCTACATTTTGCTTGAACATGACCATGTCTCTATACAAACATGACCATGTCTCCCTTTCGACATATAAAAAAAGAGCCATTCACAATACAGGAGAGCCAGGAGAGTTTTAACCCACTTTTTAGAACTCTCTCAAATAATTGGTGATTTCAACTCATTTTGCAAGCATCTTGTTAGGCTTCCACCATCCTCAAGATCCTCTTTCTAATCTTCAATCTTTGTTTGATCTTAGTTTGCATTTCCTTGTTCTTGAACATGTTTTGTAAGCTTATTTCTAGTTTGATTGTAGTTGTATTAAGCCTTATGGGCTAATTACTTTTGCTATCTAGACAATGTTGAAGCTTTTGCTAATGTGATAAATTATCTATGCATGATTTTGGTAAATTGGTGTTATTTCAAGAATATGATTGAATTTATAAGTTAATATTGATGGTGTTCATACTTGTTAGAGTTGCATAATGTTGTTAGTTTTACAAATATTTAGGCATTCATGTTGGAAAACTATGTTCTAAATGTTTGTTTGTAAACTTTGAATGTTCATGCTTTCTTTGTTTACATTACTAAGTTAGGAATGACTAGTAAAGATTAACTTGATTATAATATTATTGATGAGTATGGAAACCTACACTTAATATTGGAAAATTGATGAGTGTTGTTATGATTCTTGACTTGGTGATGACTTGCTAGTTAAAGTTTCATAAGTTGATATTAATTTCATGTGTTTGGCTACTTTAGTGTAATCTTAGGTGGTTAGAATGTTGTTCATACTAGCTTTCCTTTGATTATGAGACTTTGTTGTTTTGACAAACAAGTTAGTCTATGTTTATCTCTTGATTGAAGATCCTTCATGATGATTATTTCCTAGTATTAGGTTGCTTGATTGTAATCTAGTATTCATGTTTGGATTCATGATGTTTTACCATATCATTGCTACTTTATCATATTATTGGAGTGGATTCATGTCTAGGTAGTTTGTTGGATTGATTGTGTTCTTGTGTTTTTACTTGCTTATTTTCATTGTGTGCTAGTTTAGATAATTAAAATTCAAAGTGAGATTTACTTGTTCGGTTGACCACCTACAAAGATTTAGTACTAGAAAGTTGTCGTGTCCATGGATTGATACTCGGTTCTTGCCAACACTTTATTACAAACGATAGGTACACTTGCCTTTCGTGTGTGGTTTAGTTGTAGGTGAAAACCTATTTTAAAACCCGATTTGTGTGGAACTTTTATTAACATTTTTATATATATATATATATTCACACACGTCAAGTTTTTGGCGCCGTTGCCGGGGACACAGTGATTTTTAAGGAACGATCCGAGTCTTTGATTAGCCTTGTTGGTATTTTTGATCTATCATATTTTATTTTATTTCATTTTTATTCATCTTATTTTTATTTTAGTTTTGTTTCTAGTTAGTTTCCGTGTCTTTATTCGTTTTCCGTTCCGCGTTCTTTCGGGTTATGAATGTCCACCACGCCCGGTCCTGAGCTTGTTTCACCTCTTTCTGAGCCCGAGCGACATCTTCGAGAAGGTTTAAGGAGGAAAGCACGCGAGGTCGCCGAGGTCATTGAAAACGAAGAAGTGGAGGATACCGACACCCCCGAGATAGAAGAAGAGATGGCGGACCCGAACGATCAAGGTCACATGGACGACTTTGCCACACCATCACTTGAAGGTTATGGCAGCAGCGTCACGCAACCCGAGATTGTAGTTAGTTTCGAGATCAAGTAGAGCATCATTCATATGGTTGAAATTCTGTTTCTTTTCATGGTCTCCAGAACGAGGACCCTCATGCTCACGTTTCACATTTCCTTCGATTATGTGCGAGATTCAAAATTACTAATTGTTCTGATGATGCCGTGAGACTTAGACTTTTTCCATTCTCACTTCGCGGGTCTGCTCTGGAGTGGTTAGAGGCACTCCCTTCCGGTTCCATCACCACTTGGAATCAATTAGTTGAGCAGTTTCTTCTTCAATATTTCCCACCCGATAAAACTGCTAAATTCCGAGCAAACATCACTGGTTTTCATGTCGATGATGATGAGTCACTTCATGCTGCATGGGAGAGGTTCAAGGGCTTGTTGAGAAAATGCCCTCATCACGGTTTGAGCCGTGGGCTTCAATGCCGTACATTCTTTGACGCTTTATCCGAGGCACAAAAGCAGGTCGTCGATCAGGTTGCGGGAGGATATTTCGGTAGGTGTACCCCAAATGAGGCACTTGATATCTTGGAGAAAGCCTCTAAGAAGAGTTTCGCGTATAATCCACCTCGTAGTATTCCTTCCATTAAGGGTGTTCATCAAGTTGATTCAAACACCCTTGTCTCCGCCCAGTTAGAAGCTCTTACCAAAAGATTTGACTAAATGCAATCTGATCTTGTCAAATCTAGTTCTCGTTGTGGTGTGTGTGACGGAAAACACCAAACCAGTCAGTGCCAGCAGGCTATGGTGGTGGAGGATGTTGACTTTGTGGGCCGCCAAAATAATGCCTACAGCAACACCTACAACCCGGGATGGAGAAACCACCCCAATTTCAGCTGGAAAGATGGTAGTAGCAATCAAAATCAAATGCCACCGGGTTTTGACAGAAAGCCAAATTATCAAAGTCAAACCCAATATCAATTTTACCAGCAAATCCCTCAATTTCAGGGTTCCAGCAGTGGTAATCAATCAGGTGGGGGGACTAGTGTTGAAAGCCTTTTGTCCCAACTTTTGGCTAAGACCGAGACCTCAAACAAGCTGGACGAGCAAAGGAACCTAAAAATTGATGAGACTCTCCAGAGGCACGATCTTGAGTTGAGGAATCAGAAAGCGTCCATGCAAACCATCGAAAATCAAGTTGGACAGATTGCTCAACTCTTCTCTGAGAGACAGCAGGGTAGCCTTCCTAGTAACACCGAAAGGAATCCAAATGTTGATGCTAAGGCTATTACCCTGAGGAGTGGTAGGACTACCATTCCTGTTGACGCATCGGTTTACACATTAATCTTCCGTTCCTTGATGCCCTGAAAGACATGCCGAAGTATGCTAAATTCTTGAAAGAGGTCCTCTCAAATAAGAAGAAGTTGGAGGAGCTTTCTTGTGTGACTTTGAATGAGGAGTGTTCCGCGGCCCTTCAGAATAAACTGCCCAAAAAAATGACCGATCCGGGCAGTTTCACCATTCCTTGTTTGATCGGTATTTTGTCGGTTAGTAATGCTTTAGCCGACCTAGGTGCTAGCATAAACTTGATGCCTTATTCCGTTTTTTCCAAACTAGACCTAGGTGAGCCTAAGCCTACTCGCATGAGCATCCAGCTTGCCGACCGTTCTGTGAAATATCCTCGGGGTATAGTTGAGAATATGCTTGTGAAAATCGATAAATTTGTGTTTCCTGTCGATTTTGTGATCTTAGACATGGATGAGGATAAAAATGTACCACTTATCCTAGTTCGTCCTTTCCTAGCCACTGCTAGAGCTCTCATTGATGTCTGCACCGGCAGACTCACTCTTAGAGTTGGAGACGAGGAGGTAACCTTTGATATTGGGAAATCCATGTGACACCCACAGGATCATGATGACGTACTTTACATTGATACCAATGATTCTTGTGTGTGTGAACACCTTCAGGGCACGTGTGAGGAGAGTTCTATGGATACTCAGTTGATTAGTGAAGTTGGTTCTGACCTTGTCATTGAACCTCTACTTGAGGAGTTGGTTTATGGTGTAGACCACGAGCCTCCTGAGTATTTGGAGAAAATTGAGGATGTTGACCGCGTTGCCAAGCCTAAGGCAAAACCTTCAGTTGAGGACCCACCATCCATTGATTATAAGGAGCTCCCATCCCATTTGGAGTATGCCTTTTTGGAGGATGGGTCCCGCTTGCCTGTTATCATTTCTTCGAGTCTGTCGAGTGAGGAGAAGGTTAAATTGTTTACGGTTCTCAAAAGGAACAAGCATGCGATCGCTTGGAAGATCATGGATATAAAAGGGATTAATCCATCCTTTTGTACCCAAAAGATCTTGATGGAGGAGGAGTACAAACCTGTGGTGCAGCATCAAAGGCGTCTCAACCCTAATATGCAAGACGTTGTGAAGAAAGAGTTCATCAAGCTACTCGATGTTGGATTGATTTATCCGATCTCTGATTCCCCATGGGTGAGCCCTATGCAGGTTGTCCCGAAAAGGGCGGTATGACGGTTGTGATGAATGAGAAAAACGAGTTAATTCCTACTCGTACCGTCACGGGATGGAGAGTTTGTATTGATTACCGCAAACTCAACGACGCCACGAGAAAGGATCATTTTCCCCTCCCCTTTATCGATCAGATGTTAGAACGACTGTCGGGAAAAATGTTCTATTGTTTTCTTGACTGCTTCTCGGGATATTTTCAGATCCCCATCTCTCCTGAGGATAAGGAGAAGACGACATTCACATGTCCCTATGGCACATTCGCCTACCATCGAATGCCCTTTGGATTGTGTAATGCCCCTTCCACGTTTCAAAGATGTATGGTGGTGATTTTTCATGATATGATCTAGGACTCCATGGAGGTATTCAAGGATGACTTTTATGTTTTTGGGAGTCCTTTTGATCATTGTTTGAGAAATTTGGAAAAAATGTTGGCCTGGTGCGAAGAAGCCAACCTTGTTCTTAATTGGGAGAAATGCCACTTCATGGTGAAGGAGGGCATTGTGTTAGGGCATAAGATTTCACAGGCGGGGCTTGAGGTCGATCGAGCAAAAATTGATGCCATTTCTAAGCTTCTGCCACCAAATTCAGTGAAGTCTATTAGGAGTTTTCTTGGTCACGCAGGTTTTTATCGGCGATTCATAAAGGACTTTTCCCAAATCGCCCGCCCGATGACTAAGCTCCTTGAGAAGGATGCCCCATTCATTTTCTCCTCTGAGTGCCTTCTTGCACTTGAATTGTTGAAAGAGAAATTGGTGAACGCTCCTATCATGGTAGCCCCTGACTGGACTCTTCCTTTTGAGTTGATGTGTGATGCTAGTGATTTTGCAGTCGGGGCAGTTTTAGGACAAAGACGGGATAAACATTTTCACCCGATTTACTATGCAAGCAGGACTCTGAATGACGCGCAGGAGCACTACACGACTACCGAGAAAGAGCTCCTTGCGGTCGTCTTTTCATTCGATAAATTTCGGTCTTATCTTGTCCTTTCTAAGACCATTGTGTTCACGGATCATGCAGCACTTCGTTATCTTTTCAGGAAACAAGATGCGAAGCCGAGACTCATTCGTTGGATTTTATTGCTGCAGGAGTTTGACATTGAGATTTGTGATAAAAAGGGCGCTGAGAATGTCGCGACCGATCATCTCTCTGGTCTTGAGTGCTCAGCTTCATCGGAACGAGTGGGGGTCCACATAAATGACAATTTCCCCCACGAGTTCCTCATGCATACCGAGACGAGAGATGATGATCATCCGTGGTTCGCGGACATCGCGAATTTTCTTGCGAGTGGGATCGTTTTGAAGGGCCTTACTCACTAGCAAAAGAATAAATTCTTCTAGATGTTAAGCATTATTTTTGGGAGGATCCTTATTTGTTTCGTGTCGGGGCCGATCAGCTCGTGCGTAGATACGTGTATGGTGATGAAGCACACAAAATCCTGAGTCACTGCCACGAGGGCCCGACCAGAGGACACCATGGAGCCACATCCACCGCGAAGAAGGTCTTTGACGCCGGTTTCTTTTAGACAACCGTCTTCTGTGATGCTCATGACATGGTGCAGTCTTGTGATGCTTGCCAAAGGGCAAGCAACATCTCATCACGAGACGAGATTCCCCAGCGACCGATTCAGGTTTGCGAGGTTTTTGATGTGTGGGGCATCAATTTCATGGGACCTTTCCCGACTTCTTTCAGCCATCGTTACATTCTAGTACCCGTTGACTATGTTTCAAAGTGGGCCGAGGCGCAAGCCTTGCCCACTAATGACGCTAGGTGGTTGTGAAATTCTTGAAGAAGTTGTTTTCTCGCTTTGGTGCCCCCAAAGCATTGATCGCGACCGTGGGACTCATTTCTGTAATGCCCAGTTGGAAAAGGCATTGTCCCGATATGGTGTTCATCATCGCTTCTCTACACCATATCACCCGCAAACGAGTGGGCAGGTCGAGGTCACCAATCGGGGTATCAAAAGAATCCTTGAAAAGACGGTTAGTCAGAACCGTAAGGATTGATCCGAGAAGCTGGATGACGCATTGCGGGCTTTCCGTACCGTCTATAAAACGCTGGTTGGTACGACACCGTTTAAATTGGTGTACGGGAAAGCGTGTCATCTCCCTGTTGAGTTCGAGCATAAAGCCTATTGGGCTTTGAAAAGTGCTAATCTTGATCTTTCATGTGCGGGCAAAAACAGGTTTGGTCAGATTCATGAGCTTGAGGAATTGAGAGGCCAAGCTTATGAGAATGCGAAAATTTACAAGGAAAGGACCAAAAGGCTCCATGACACCCGCTTGAAGAACCACAAACAATTCCAAGTGGGCGATCGTGTGTTGCTTTACAATTCTCACCTTCGTTTATTCCCCGGGAAATTGAAATCCCGATGGTCCGGCCCTTTTAGTGTGAGGCAAGTGTTCTACTATGGCACCGTTGAGATCGGCCATGAGGATGGACGCATCTTCAAGGTGAACGGTCATCGTTTGAAACACTATTTAAGTAAGCCGGTCGAGGTTGCATTGGAGGTTCTCGTCCTTCAACCCATGAAATAAGTGTGGGGAGCGTGAGTCTAGATATCGACTCCTTCAAAATTTAGCATGTTTAGGAATTTCATTTTTTTATGTGTTTAATGTTACTTTGTGTTTATGTTTATTTGTGTAGTACTTTGTTGGTGTGTAGACTTTATCTTATGGACTGTATTGTGGATTTGGTTCTTTTGTTATGGTATGGATTTGAGATTGTTGTGTTTATTGAGCATGTCATGGGCATGTTTTGGTTTTTTTTGGTTTGCTTTGGTTGCTTTGCCAGGTTGGTTGTTGGACGCTCGCGGTTGCATGGTCGGGTCTTTGGATTGCCACATTTCCGAGTCTTGGGAGTCACATTCTGGCAGCTTTCTGGATTTCAGGGGAGTGTTCTGTTCTCTCTTTGCACTTTACTTTTATAGTTTTTTGTTGTACATCGAGGGCGTTGTACAATTCAAGTGTGGGGAGGGAATTTAAGCTTTGTTTGTCTAAAATTAATTAAATGTTTTTTCCTTTTTTTTTCAAAACTCCTAAACAAATTTTTTAGCAAATAATAACCATTAAGCAATTTTTAATTCAAACATTAATTGCATTGTCCTAAAGCACAAATCTTTAAGACATTCAAGTCGAAAATCTTTAAAAAGACATACCTTTAAACATGACAAACAAAAAGATTCACATTCTTACCCATTCCGCCCGTTTCCCTGAGTTAGCCTCGTCAGTTGTTTTTGCTCATGTTTTTGCGGGCAATTGAGTGAGCCGGGTGATTATTGCAAAGTAGAACTTGTTTTTGGCATGCATTTCAAACCATATACACATACATAGTATAAACCATTTGAGGAATTTAGGATAAACCCATGTCTAGCCATTTTTCACTTATATTTCCCTTACCCACATTATTCCCCTAGTAGCCCATGTTTTGCCTTTTCCCGTGTTTTTCTTTTTCGCCCTATTTTTTATCGCCCACTTAGCCATAAAGCCTTTTATTTTTCACCCATTTTTGGTTAGAAATCCGGTTTGGCTAAGTTAGTTTGTTTTTCATTTCATTTTCATGTATTTTATCACTTGGGAATATTAGAAGCACAATGCTATCACCCAAAGTGTTTTATTAGTTTGTATTCATCTGTGTAGTCTTTATGGTAAAAAAAAGAAAAAAAAAAGAAAAAAAATGTTACAAGAAAAGAAGAGAAGAATAAGAAATTTGGTTAATCCCATATTGATGAAGTTTGATTTCAAAGAGCAATTTTTGGTCGTTAGCTCTCGGTTCGTTTAGACCACTTGGTTTAGTTAGTTAGTTTTATTTATAGCTAGCTTAGTTCCGGATTTTCTAGCCTTTTAGCCACTTTTCCCAAAAATTCCTCACCCTAACCCTAAGCCAAGTTACAACCCTCAAGTACTCATGTTTTATGCTATGTATGTGTCGGTCGGATTTGAGCCTTAAACAAGCCTATGCTTTTCTTGGTCATTGTCTTGGCATCGAGTGTTCTCAACATACACTATTACATGTATGATCACTAAAATAGCTGAGTGTGTGTGAACATTGTGAGGTTTGCAAGGTGGGAATGTGATGACAACTAATGTAATGTTCTTTAGACTATGTCTTCATATTTATTAGGCTTGTTCGGAAACATCAATAGTGCTTGCTTGTAAATCCTTTAAAACTGTAAATGATAATTGCTAGCGGGTTATTCTTGCGATTATGGAGTTTGTTTCATTTGCTTGAGGGCAAACAAAGTTTAAGTGTGGGGATGTTTGATGTGCCCAAATTTATACATATTTATTGCACATATCTTACCTCATTTTATACACTTTTGGTGGGAATTAATGGAAAATATATACTTATATATTGAATTGTGAATTTCCAGGGTTGTGAGGGGTTTGTTGGTGAATTGTGGAATTTTTTGAGGGCTACTGAAAGGAAATTGAACAAACATAAGAAGACATGACCATGTCTTTCAAATGACATGATCATGTTATTACAACTACACAGCCTTTTCTAAGAAGACATGATCATGTCTTTCAAATGACATGATCATGTTATTACATTCTTGGCAAACCAGCTACAACCCTTTTTCTTCAAAAGAAGTCGTGGTTCCATATTCAGCATTAGGCCATTGCATACACTATTGACCACTCTTTTAACCCTTAGGCACTAGTGTATACTCCTTGAACATGAGATATTACAATACTGAAGATACCAAAGAACCAATCAGAGGCTTGGATCTACATTTTGCTTGAACATGACCATGTCTCTATACAAACATGACCATGTCTCCCTTTCTACATATAAAAAAAGATCCGTTCACAATACAGGAGAGCCAGAAGAGTTTTAACCCACTTTTTAGAACTCTCTCAAATAATTGGTGATTTCAACTCATTTTGCAAGTATCTTGTTAGGCTTCCACCATCCTCAAGATCCTCTTTCCAATCTTCAATCTGTTTGATCTTAGTTTGCATTTCCTTGTTCTTGAACATGTTTTGTAAGCTTATTTCTAGTTTGATTGTAGTTGTATTAAGCCTTATGGGCTAATTACTTTTGCTATTTAGACAATGTTGAAGCTTTTGCTAAAGTGATATATTATCTATACATGATTTTGGTAAATTGGTGTTATTTCAAGAATATGGTTGAATTTATAAGTTAATATTGATGGTGCTCATACTTGTTAGAGTTGCATAATGTTGTTAGTTTTACAAATATTTAGGCATTCATGTTGGAAAACTATGTTCTAAATGTTTGTTTGTAAACTTTGAATGTTCATGCTATCTTTGTTTACAACTAAGTTAGGAATGACTAGTAAAGATTAACTTGATTATAATATTATTGATGACTATGGAACCCTACACTTAATATTGGAAAATTGATGAGTGTTGTTATGATTCTTGACTTGGTGATGACTTGCTAGTTAAAGTTTCATAAGTTGATATTAATTTCATGAGTTTGGCTACTTTAGTGTAATCTTAGGTGGTTAGAATGTTGTTCATACTAGCTTTCCTTTGATTGTGAGACTTTGTTGTTTTGACAAACAAGTTAGTCTATGTTTATCTCTTGATTGAAGACCCTTCATGATGATTATTTCCTAGTATTAGGTTGCTTGATTGTAATCTAGTATTCATGTTTGGATTCATGATGTTTTACCATATCATTGCTACTTTATCATATTAGTGGAGTGGATTCATGGCTAGGTAGTTTGTTGGATTGATTGTGTTTTTGTGTTTTTACTTGCTTATTTTCATTGTATGCTAGTTTAGTTAATTAAAATTCAAAGTGAGATTTACTTGTTCGGTTGACCATCTACAAAGATTTAGTACTAGAAAGTTGTCGTGTCCATGGATTGATACTCGGTTCTTGCCAACACTTTATTACAAACGATAGGTACACTTGCCTTTCGTGTGTGGTTTAGTTATAGGTGAAAACCTATTTTAAAACCCGATTTGTGTGGAACTTTTATTAACATTTTTATATATATATTCACACACGTCAAAATCTCTAATGGCCCATTATGCATATAATTTTAAATTGTGTATTAAGAGGTACAACTCGCCTAACCCGTCGATATACATTAAACATAGGGGTGGCAAATGGGTTGGGTTGGGTCGAAACAAGTTATGGGTCGGAATGGGTTAGGGTCGAAACGTGTCAGGGTTGGAACGGGTCAACTAAAAAAAGGTTGTTATGGTTCGGGTCAGAACGGGTCAGGGTCAAAAGGTTCGGGTCATAACGGGTCCAGGTCAAAATGGGTCAAGGTCGGAACGGGTCAAAACGGGTCTCGAGTCTTTTTTTTTAACAAGGACAACATAAGAAATGTTTTAGTTTTATCATTAAAATTCATGTTCCAGTCCATTTCGTTTCAGCACTTAACAACTCATTTTACAGCAAACAACATGCTAAACAGCTCGTTTCAGTGATTTTTTATTCCGTTTTAGCACTTAACAGCTCGTTTTAACAGCAAACAGCATGTTAAACAGCTCGTTTCAGCAAGTTTCAGTTCGTTTCAGCACGTAACAGCTTGTTTTTACAGCAAACATCATGTTAAACAGCTCGTTTCAGCAATTTTTCAGTCCGTTTCAGCACTTAACAACTCATTTCAGCACTTAACAGCTCGTTTTTTACAGCACACAACATGCTAAACAGCTCGTTTCAGCGACTTTTCATTCCAAATCAACACTTAACAGCTCGTTTTAACAGCAAACAGCATGTTAAACAGCTCGTTTCAGCAAGTTTTCAGTTCGTTTCAACACATAACAACTCGTTTTTACAGCAAACATCATGTTAAACAGTTCGTTTCATCGATTTTTCAGTCCGTTTCAGCACTTAACAGCTCGTTTCAGTACTTAATAGCTCATTTTTACAGCAAACAACATGCTAAACAGCCCGTTTCAGCGATTTTTCAGTCCGTTTAAGCACTTAACAACTCGTTTCAATAGCAAACAGCATGTTAAACAGCTCGTTTTAGCGAGTTTTCAGTTCGTTTTAGCACGTAACAGCTCGTTTTTACAGCAAACATCATGTTAAACAGCTCGTTTCATCGATTTTTAGTCCGTTTCAACACTTAACAGCTCATTTCAGCACGTTTTGACCAGTTTTGCAGCAATTCATCAATAAAAAATCAATAGTTCAACTCGTTTTTGCCCGTTTCAGCAGGTTACATAACCAATACTTCAAAACGTTTTGTGTTTTTAATCCAGAAAACAAGTATAGGCAAACGTTTAGTGTTTTCAAAACTAGTATGCAAGTATGTCCATGTTTTCAATCCAAAACCTGGTGTCACGTGTAACAGAGTTTTCTCAAAACCAAATGAATGCATTTGACTCGTTAACTGTTACCAAGTACAAGTGTTTTAAGTTATGAGAGTATGTTCAACAACACATAACTCTAAGACCCACGTACGAACTCACACACAAATACAAACTTGACCCGACGAATCGTTGGTGATAATAAGTAATGTCAACAGTACCGAAAGTCCTAACATATATCCACGCATCATATCATGGCAATGCAACCAAATATTCATCATACAACTTAACTTATAATCATTCAGTTCACGAGACAGATTCTGGCATGTACAAACTGATTTTATTCACAAAGAAAAGATTAAGGATAAATTCTACAAAATTTACCACAGTATGATATATGAATCAGGTTTCTCAAACAATTTTTTTTATATTTTTCTCAAGCATAGAAAACTCACAATAATTCAACCATTACAGATAGGTACTAACAGTTCAGCAGATTGCGCAACAAAACCTAGTTTAATGGTTCTATCAACTCATTAAACCAAATTGTGTAAGACCAATTGGGTTATCTTTTAAAATCATAATACTAAGTTTCAGAAGTGGAACCAACCCGTTTGTCATTAGGGAGTTATGGTGTCCGAAAAATGGACCAGAATATAACTCCCCGAATCAGCTTTGATATATGTTTTTGTAAAATCATAAACGGTATTCAATACTCATCCAAAAATTACAAAATTTACCTTTCTGGAAACTAGACTCAGAATACTATATCCTAAAATCAAAAATCGATCAATAATCATCATTTAACAGCGATTTACAGACCAATCAATAAATGAGAACGAATCTGTCAGCCAACTGTTCTCAACAAAACTCAAACCCTAACATGTTTAAGACATCACTAGGGTTCTAATTAATCATGTTAAAAACCCCCGTTAGAAAATATAAATCCAACAATGATAAAAAAGTAAAGATTCAAAAATGTCACTTGCAACTTGTATCAAGATTGTTTAAATTAGAACGAATACTAATCGATTGAATCCAAGACCTAATTGCTTACATTCAAACCCTTGAACACCCAAATTTCTCAAAATTAAAGTATAAATCACCTACCTAACCAAGATGAGCTTCAATCGATGTTAATGAGTGATGAAAGTATTAGCAGCAGGTGATGGATTAGGGTTCAGATTGGTTACTGAAGGGTGGATGCCTGGTTGGTCACACAAAAGAATTAGAATGTGGCTATTAATTATCAATAGTCACACTTTTGTTTTGATGTAACTGTTAGCTTTTAGCCATACATAAAAATTTATAAGTGGCTATAAAATAATGCTTTATGGTCACATAAACCCCTTAAGTGTGACCACATGTATAAGCTTTTAGCCACATATGAAACAATTAAAGTGTGGCCATTAACTACTAACGGTCACACGTTTTGTTTGCTGTCACCGTTAACTTTTAGCCACATATAAAACTTATAAGTGGCTAACAAACAATACTCTATGGTCACATATACCCGTAAGTGTGGCCATATGTATTAGTTTTTAACCACATCGTTATCAAACTAATGTGAGCGTAGATCATATTTGGCCATATTTTACTAAGTGTGGCAAGTAAAAGTCACATTTCTTTATGAAATTGTGGCTAACGGTTTCGAACAACTGTGTTTTTTGTCACACGAATTGAAAAAGTGTGGCTAAATGTTCTAGCAGGTGTGATTTTTTGCCACAAAAATCTAATTTATGTGGCTAAAGGTTCTAACAGGTGTGTTTTTTGTCACACGAATTGAAAAAGTGTGGCTAAATGTTCCAGCATGTGTGATTTTTTGCCACAAAAATCTAATTTATGTGGCTAAAGGTTCTAACAGGTGTGTTTTTTGTCACACAAATTTAAAAAGTGTGGCTAAATGTTCCAGCAGGTGTGATTTTTTGCCACAAAAATCTAATTTATGTGGCTAAAGGTTCTAACAGGTGTGTTTTTAGTCACACGAATAACAAATGTGTGGCGAAAGAGACCTTTAGCCACACATTTAGACCGAGGTGTGGAAAATCGCCCAGAGCATGTGTGTGACTAAAAGCCAATATTCACATAGTGTAATTTATCGAAACATGGATCCTTATATTGTACTTAGAAATGATGAGATATAAGTTATGATCTATTTCTCTAGTTTTGGTAATTCTGAAATAACATCGTTAAAACGATTGCTTAGTTTATCATGCTAGTTAAAGAAATCATATGTTAACTTAATGTGTAATTATAACCTACTTAAATCAACCAATGGGAGATTGTGTGACTAAACTATAACCACCCAAAGTTGTTAGAATTGGTATTTGAGAAATCGAAATCGATCCTAATAATTCTACTTTACTAAACTACTTCCAACTCAAATTGACACTCTCGTGGTAGCATGACATTAGGAAGGGGTTGACTTTAAAATACGCATGCTACTTTATTTTATGTCATAGGATATGCTCACTTAGAAATGAGGCGCTATTCTACCATATATATTATTACGGCAAGTTTATCATATATTTACTTTATAATCATCAAGGATAAATGGAGTGGATTCTTGATCTTAGATGGTAACCTTCATATAATTGAATTACTCATTTAGAATTTCTCGTCTTGGTCACCTATATTATATATATATATATACACACACACATATTATTTTATAAAAGTTAAAAATCAACCCTAAAATGATTAAAACTCTCTGATTAAACTAAAACAAAGATTCATTATTAGAAACATTTGTGTCCACGGATCGATACTTGGTTCTTACCAATACTATTCTACATATATGATAGTAGAAATCACTTTTATGAATTTAAAACACGATCTTGTGCAAAAGCTAAATATCCAATCGATTACTATTTGTGCAAAAGCAAAATATCCAATCGATTATTATTTTGCAAGCTACACGCGGCACGCATCAATGGACGTAGTAGAGATGAGGATATTGAGGTGGATGTTTGGGAACACAAGGCTAAAGCAAATAAATATGAGGTTTTTAGAGAGTAGTTAGTATATCATATAAGATAAAAGAAAAGGATGGATATGGTTTAGGCATGTGAAGAGGACGCAGATGTCAGAGCCATTTAGAGCGGGGGAAACTCTCATTATGGAGGGGAAGAGGAGAAAAAGCATACCTAAATCTAGGGACATGATTCATGATAGGAGTTTGTTGAGACGTAGGATTAGGTTAAAATACTTTTATAGAAATGTAAAATAAGGTGGGTCGCAGGGGATTTCTTTTTGCCTAAACGTTATGTGGATTTTGCATGTTATTATCCCCTTGTATTTATGTTACATTTTGTTTCTGATGTCATATCTATCTATGTTTACAATGCAATCTTTCACACATATAGTTTTATTGGCAACTATCTACATACACACAAATGTATACACATATACCACATGTTTTTGTATATTAATATGTTGCGTGTTTTTTGAGCCGAGGGTCTCTTTGGAAGCCACATCTCTATACCTAGGGATAAAAGTAAGGAATTCCGACATCCCACCCTCCCAGACCCTATCAACAGCTTTGCTATATGTGAGATTTACTACATTTGGTTGTTGTACTTTGGTCTACATTGGTAGCAAATTACCAATAGCGGTACCCTACCATATCGGCCGAAGGTTACTAAAGATAAAAATCTACGTCAGTTTGAGCTCCATTCTTCATTAGCAACTTGTTATTGTCACTAAGTTGCTATGTTAACATTACCTCTCTTTATCGAAAATAACTTGCCATAAGTACCAAGTTATTCTATAGTTTCTATTTCAATAACAATTAATTTTTAACACCTAAATTTCACCTTACATTGCACCTGCAAGGAATTCAGTCCACTACCACATTGGTGGAGATCAAACACCATGCCACTAGATCGAAAGGTCTAGAGTTGTTAACTTTTAGTATCAATAGTCTTAAATAGTAAAATATATGTTCTTGTTGGGCCTCGTTTTGTTATTACATTATGTTAGGCCTATGCATTTGATAGCACGTCAATATAATATTTATTCTAGATCTACGTCAACTCCTTTTGTTGGGCTTAAGCCATCTACTTTGTAAAGCCAATGGGCAAGCCCATTTAAGGCCAATGAATGTAAAACCCTAGGGAGCATGGATGCCCTATATAAGGGCTACTATTCAACCACGCTCCACTAGTCTTTGTTTTCTAAAACTTCATCATCTCTTCTTTAATTCTTCAGTTTTACACACACGATCCGAGATCCGAATTTTATAAGTGATTTCCTCTCATTATTAAAACAGATTGATCCAAAACTTTGTTATGAGATCCATCCGGAAACCTACAAATGGTATCAGAGCTTCGGCTCAACTTTTTGTGGGGTTTTCGGGTCATCTTTTTGGATTTTTATCATGTTAGTATATTTGAGTTTTAAAATTTTGAGTTTGTCGTAAGATTTAGTATATTTTGAACTTTGGTTTTCCTCAAAATCAACCAGATTTGAAATTTCATGTTCATCGGCGTGTTGCGAGTTTGAGTTCAGCAATATCGAATTCGCATATATTTGGTAATTCGTCATTCGCAGTTCAAAGAAATTCGTAGGTAAAGGAATTCACAAGTCTCTGTAATTCACAACCTTGGGTAATTCGCAGCTCTGGAAAATTCGCAACTCTGGTTAATTCGTACAAGTTTGTGATTTGAAAAATCTTCAGGTTCGCAAAGACATTAAATTTGCATTCTCATCACATTTGCAAACACCGATCAACTCGCATTAGCAACTCTTAATTTGCGATTGGGAACTTATGGACTTAGAATTTTTTTTTCTGAATTTTTGTTTAATCTTAGAGAATACCTGATCATGGTTTCGGAAGCAGAAATGTTGTTAAAACACTACTTATTGATTGATAATCAATGTGGGTCAAACAACAAGCTTCCTAAAATCATAAGCTTTAAAGAATTTAATTATTGGAAGTACCGCGTTAAGAACTTTTCAAGAACCCTTGACATGAGAATCTTAACATCTATTGAAAAGGGACCTCGTCCCATGATTAAAAATTCTGCCAGTGAAAAGGTTGAGAAGACTCTTAGGGCCATGACTCCCGAGGATTTGGAATTACTTGTTGATAAAAAGGCACTCGGTTACTCAACCATGTGTTTGGACATGAAAATTACTCAAAGTGTGAAGGAGTGTAATACGGCTAAGGATCTATGTGATGCATTGGTGGAGAAGTTTGAAGGTAAACTTGATATGAGGGAAAGCAGTAATAATATGTTGAACGGGGAATTCAATATGTTCAACAAAATTCAAGTTTAAAGCATTGAGTATATTATTAACCACTTTGAAGCTTTAAATACCAAGATGTGAAGCACATGAATTATTTGTGAAGTCGAGGAACTCAACAAGAAATTTCTTTACTCACTTCCTTATACCTGGAACGACAATGTCACTACCATAAAGAAAACGAGGAACATGTGCAAGTCTTCCCTCACTGAGTTGGTTCCTGTCATCCGTTCATTAGAAATGGATGATAAGCTTCTTTTTGCCAAGCATATGAGTTCTCTCAATCATGCTGGAGTGTCAACCGGGACCAAAGCAGGAAATGCTTTCTTTTCACAAGCCCATCGAAGAGTTCACGTTACTGATGGCATCAGGGGGGTGTTCAGTTGGGTATTCAAGATAGGGGAAATCAATCACTCGTTTCATCAGCTAGTTTATATGATTCATCAACTCAAAATGTTATCCAAAACATGGTGAATTAAGCCGTTAATAAGATTTGAAGGCTCATGGTTTAGCAACTCCAATCAACAATACAAGCCCACAAAGCCCTTATGTTTATGATTGCCACATCACTTTGTCCCATGCCTTCATGGCCTGTCATGAAGAACTACTGAAGGGAAATCTCATACCACTGAATTTCACTTAGGGTGATCTTCCTGAAACTAATTAACAGGACTTTGAAGAGATGGGCATCAAGTATCATATGGCAATGGTTGTTCACAAGGCATCTAACTTCATGAAAAAGTATAAAAGAACTTTCAAAGAACCGGTAGAAACAACAATATCGGGTTTGATAAGGAGAAGCTTCAATGTTGCAACTTCAATGAGCCTGGGCACTTTGCCCGAGAGCGTACAAATTCAGCCGTAATGAAGCCTGTGAATCAGTTGAATATTGTTTATGTTACTAATGGAGAGGTTGGTAAGAACTCAGTAATAAAGAAGATTGATTAAGGTTCCTCAAGTGCCGATGGAAGGGCAATGCTAACTCAGTCTGGTGAACCTAACTGTGAAGCTCAGCTAAGTGAGTTAATGGTGCCCATCAAATTTTCCAAGATGGCATTTGTTCAAGGTGAGAGTTCAAGTAGCGATGGAAAGAAGAATGTTGGGGATGCCAAAGAAAAGACTGTTGATAACGAGGAATTAAAAAATAATAATGGAGGCTCAGGGTGGAACTAACCAAGCTCACCATATCCTCCTTAAGGTCCTGTCAAGGAGGACTATCAATGGTATTTGGTACTTAGACAATGGTTGCACCCGACATATGACGGGAGATGAATCCTTGTTGTTTGATGTTCAACCATTCGATAGCGGATTAATGTCTTTTGCATGCAAGATGGGAGGGTAATTAACTAAAATGGAGAGAGTTTCTAATCGGAATGTATAATTCAATGACGTCAATAGGGTTCAGGAGCTCAATCAATATTGGCTCATTGTCTTGCAAATTTGCGATAAGAAATACTCAACTTACTTCGCCGGAAATGAATGCTTGATCTTGAATCCTGGTTTCAAGATTTAAGTTGAATGGATTCTTATGCGTACTCTGAAGCATAATGATGCTTATTTGTTAGACATGAGAAGCTCATATTCTCGTCAAACTGCTTTGTGTTTGATGACTAAAGCCTAGAAGAATGATTCATCACTTTGTTATCGTCGTTTCAGACATGTCAACTTTGTGAATTCGAACAAACTTGTCAAAGGTGAACATGTAAGTGGTTTGCCTGTTAAATCTTTTTTATCTACTAAAAAATGTATTTCATGTTCAAAATTCAAACAACACAATCTCCCTCACAAGCCAAAAACATTCAATTATACAGATTCCATTCTTCAGCTTTTTCATATGGATGTGTTTCGTCATATTCATCATTTGAAAATAGGTTGAAAAGCCTATTGTCTTGTTGTTACTGATGATTTTTCTCGTTTCCCATGTACTTTTCTATTAGAATCCAAGGATGAAACTCCTCAATTCTTAATTAGATTCATGAATCTTGTTAAATATTAGACAAACCAAAAGTTAAAGGGGATTCGGAGGGATAATGAAACTGATTTTTGCAATGGGGCCTTGAATGAGTTTTATAGCTCAAAGGGGATAAAGCGTCAATACGGTGCTTCTTACACTCCACAAGAAAATGGCGTGACTGAAAGACAAAACCATACTCTAATTGAAGCAGCGAACAATGTTGTCAAACTCCGAGTTACCAGTCTTCTGCATGGGCAAAGTAATTAATACGGCATGTTTCGTGACAAGTATTTGAACTCCATATGAAGTCTACTACAAAACAAAACCTCAAGTCAACTAATTCAAAACGTCTGGATACCCATGCACTCTTTTGAAAAAGAAGATGAATGTTACTTCGTCGGTTATGCTACCAACATGACTACATACGTATCATAGAATCTTACAATGTTGACTGGCAGGAGCAGAATCAAACAGATGCCCACACCGGACCTGGTTGGCTCTTTATCTAAGACTACATGTTCAATCAGTTTCATGTATTCTCTACCATCTCATCTTCATCCACCACTACTCCATCCACAGTTACCCCTACTTATCTCATCAAATCACTTGCATATGAATTGGGGCATTCGATAATTTCAGTAGAGACACCAATTCCTCCTCCATCTATTGCAGTTAATCCTCTGCCTCAAGTAGTAGATACAATGATGAAGTTCTGATTGATGATGACTCATATTCAAATTCTTCACACCTGCCGACTAATAATGTTGATCCAACACCCCCCCCCCCCCCGCCTCAAGGAGTTTGCAGTTGGCACTCAGCAAAATCCGACTGTGATTGAATTTGTTCGATCACAGTCTCCCTCAAACGATGAAGTTCTTTCTATTATATACAACTCAACTGACTCCAACCCTATTCAAACAATTCCAGTTCCATTCTTGAACGATTGCTGGGATGGTTCGATTGCACCAAATCATGTGGTGGAATAAACATATGATGAAACTAATCCAACTGAATCTTTTCAGGTAAATGCTCCATCCATTTTTCATCCTATTGTTAATTTGACTATTGAACTGCAGGTACATCCTATTTCTTAAATGAGAATTCACAAGACGCATCCAACATGCAGTATTATTGGATCTACGTCTACAGGTATTCAGACACAAAGCAAGTCCGGGGACATAAACAAGTGTCTCTTTGCATGCTTCATATCACAAATTGAACCCAAAAACTACCGCCATACTTTGAAAGAAAATTCATGGGTTGAAGCCATGCAGGAAGATTGTCTCCACTTCAAGAAGCTAAATGTATGGAAACTTGTAAAGTAACCCGCCCACAAGCGTATGATAGGAACCAAGTGGGTATTCTGAAAAAATAAAGAAAACAATGGAGTGATCATTCATAACAAAGCAAGATTGGTGGTTCAAGGTTTCCCTCAACGAGAGGGTCTTGATTATGTTGAAGTCTATTCCCCATTTGCTAGACTTGAGGCTATTCAGATCTTTATTAGCTTGACAAATCCCTCTATGGCCTCTACCAAACTCCCTGAGCTTGATATGCAAATCTAACAGAGCATTTTCTGGAAAATGGCTATAATGGGGGTGTAATCAATCAAACTCTATTTGTCAAGAAGGTAGCTGTTGATCTGATTCTTGTCCAAATCTATGTTGACGACATTATTTTCGGATCCACAAATGATGATTTGTGCAGAGAGTTCTCCAAAGCCATGAGGTGTCGGTTTGCAATGAGTTCGTTGGGACGTTTCCTATACCAATTTATACAATACCCACGGAATATTGGTCATCAAGAAAAGTATGTTCATTACATTCTTCAAAAGTTTGAATTCAAGACTGGTGATTCGTCTCCTACACCAATTTCTACAAGAACCGCGTTAGCTCAAGATACATTGGGGGAACTCAGTCAACCAACACCCTTACAGGTCTATGATTGGCTCCTTAATGTATCTCATTGAAAACCGGTTGGACATCATGTTCCTTATTTGTCAGTGTGCCAGTTATCAATTTGATCCAAAGGAATCTCACTTAACCACTGTCAAATGTATATTTGGATATCTTAAGGGGAAACCTCAATTGGGTTGTGGTATCCAAATAATTCCCCCTTAAATATGCATGCCTACACCGAGAACGATTACGGATGTTGCATTCTAGATAGAAAGTTAACTACAGGAGGATGTCAATTCCTTAGTGATCGTTTAATCACTTGGAAATGCAAGAAGCAGATGATTGTGTCCACATCAACTGTTGAAGATGAATACGTTGTCGCGTCTAAGTTTTAAGGGCATTATTTTCATTTGGTAAGAAAAAAAATAATCATTCAATCCACCTTAAACTTTGTGTTTTTCAAACCTGGATACTTATAATGGGACGGAGAGAGTAGTTGGTATCTCACCATGGACCGGTCCCTCACAAACTAGCCACAACCATTTTAAGAAACATGTCTTTTACGGGTGTGTGTGATACGGCTTTGGGCTAAAACCAAACCGAAAATCAAAACATCGGTTTATGGACTTTTGAGACCGTTAAGTTTCGGTTTTCTCGGTTTTTTCCATTTCAACTTGAAAATTTTAGGTCGAAAAGAAAGTTGGCCGAAAATAATGAGTTTAGATATAATTAATTTTGTTAATTGTTAATTAATATACTATTATACATTTAGCCAAAAATATTTAAGTTACATACTTATTAAATTCTTATAAATTACATAAAATACAAATAAAAAATAGAAATTCGGTTCAGTTATGTTTTTTTTTGGTTTTTATTACATGTAAAACCAAAACCAAACCGTTAGTTCAATTTATACAAAAACATAAAACTAAACCGTCGGTTTTTGTTTTGGTTTGGTTTTTTCGGTTTCTTTCACCCCCCTAGTGCCCTTAGTGTAATTGTCTAAACTCTAAAGATGTTTATAATTCAAAGAGTTAAGTCCAAGTTTCCAGCAAGTACATACCAGTATTGAAACACACAAAACGAATATAAAACTTCAATTATGGGAAAACGTCCTTTGACGATAACAAATCCAATCGTGATATCTACATTTTATTTTGGTAACTTAGCACAACTGTAAACTCTAAAATCAACCTCATAAATAAATAGATCTAATATTAATTATTTTTCATTTGAGTTATTGACTCTCAAATATACCAATCATCAAGATATCCAACCATCATTGTCCATCATAAATAATCAAATCAGACCTAGAAGAAATATGAAATGAAACCTAGATGGAATCAAACACGGTGGTGAAAGTGTATATGGCCATGGTAGAGGGAGTAGAAGTGATATGTGACTAAAGTGATAGGTTTTTCCAGCGGTAGAGAGAGAGAGAGAGAGAGAGAGAGAGTAAATAGTAAATGGTAGAAAAAAGAAAACATGTGACACATTAACTGTGGTTGTTAGTGCACAGATTTTTGTGTTGGGTACATATTATCCTTATGTGACTTTACGATCAACTATCCTTAAGTTATGTTCCAGGCTACGTAGGATCAAGGATACTCGGTATTTATTGTTCTCTAACATTTGTATTATTTGAATGGTGTTGTATTTAACAGGTAAAACGGCTAAGAGACCAAGTCTACGTATTTGTTCGCCAGTCCATGAAGTTTAGCACGCGGTCAAATAGTAGCAACGGATCATGGAGAGGTGGCGGAATTGTAGGAATATTAGTTAGCATATTTTTTTGTATATAATGAGTAATGATTAGTTTAGGTCACACAAACAACCCTCATATTACAATCGGAGAGATTATTCTAGCTACGATTACTCACATTTAGTTTTATTGTACTCACTAATCATATGCTCTACACTTGTAATATCCTTTTTGATTAATATTTTGGTAATCGACAATTGTCATCACCCGGGGTTTTTGTGCCGGTGATTCTTAATCGATCAAGGGCTTTTTCTCGTAACAAATCTCTGTGTTCTTTTCCATTTTTTCTACATACTCATTGTTATTATACAAGAAATCTACCTCACTAAACCGATTTGGCTACATAATGCATAAAACCGATTTTTGCCCAAAACAATTTGACGCCCACCATAGGGCAAGTGGTGCTTTAATCCAGAAGATTTATCATCAATTTTCAACCTTTTTAGCCCATACCATTACCAATGGCCTCTCAACAAACTTTTGCTTCAACTACCATGCCTTCATCACTTTCTCTCTCATCAAAAACTTCATTACCGATGCCTCCTCCACCTGTGGGAGTACAGAGAACCAACGCTTCGGGAAGCAAAATGCAAACTCCAGTCTTCCAAGGCTCAAAGTCCACTGCTGCCACTTCGGTGGTAACTTCTAACAATGATGTTTCGGCTATGTTTTCACAGGTTAAGGCGTACATGGAGCAGCAGAACAAAACCAACCAGAGGATCCTACGCGAAATTGAAGATCTCAAGAAAACAAAGAGGCCAGTGAAGGATCAGACTCCCTTAATGCCTATGATGCAGGATTTCACCACCCAGGATACGTGGCTCAACGTCCTTAAGGATCCTCCATCCTTCAACAAGGATCATCAATCTTCCAACTAGATCCTTCAACCAGGATCTTCTATCTTTCAACCAGGATCCATGGGTCAGCACGCTTAAGGATCCTCGATCCTCCAGCAAAGATCATCTGTCCTTCAGCCATGATCCATCGGTCAGCACACTCAAGGATCTTTAATCTTTCAGCAAGGATCATCCATCCTTCAGCCAGGATCCTCTGGATTATTCCATCAAGGACCCTTCAACTATCAGCCTCAAGGATCCTTCATGCAGAGTCAAGGATCCTCGGAAGTTCAACGTCAAAGGTCGTCTGAGGTTCATGAGGAAGACTTTATCCCCATGAAGACCATTGCTTCCGGTGGACCAACTGTCATAGCTGATACTTCTTACCCTGGATACTCTTCTGGGATTCCAACATTAATCAGCAAATAAGTAACCTTTATAATCATATATCTTTAGACACTAACCTTGACACTTGTTTGAATGTCCTACGAGCCAAGATCTAGCTGCTAACACGATACATCAACACGAGATCGATACTTTAAATTACACTTTATTGATAAATACCAATGAATACATTATGATGAATAATAACTTTAACTAGGATCTCGCTCACTCTCTATATTATGAACAGGAGCTGCCTATTTATAGTCCAAAGCTCCCATTCGTTAAGTTAGTCTCATTCGTTATACTTAAGTAACGAATGAGACACCATTAGTCATGCTTCCATAACGAATGGTAATAACTTAATGAATTAGCTATCATTCGTTATGCCTTCATAACGAATGGGCCTCCATTTGTTATATTACATAACGAATGGGCTTATAACTTAACGATTAATCTAGTTAACTAACGAATGGACCTCATTCGCTATACAATCCATAGAGAATAAGCCATTTTACATTAAATAAACATACGAGACTATCTATAACTTATTCGATTGCTACGGACACCAAAACCGTGCACTAACAGTTCTACACAAGATACAGGTATCAATCTAGCCATGGCCAAGGAACTACAGAAACTGAAGGATATGATATCCAGTGTTCCAGAAGTAGTTCGACCCATTCCTAAGATTCCGAAAGGAAGTCATGAGCTATCAACGTTTGCTCCACCGATATGTGATGTTGAGATCCCGAAGCACTTTCAAACCCCCAATATGAAGGTTTACGATGGCTCAACCGATCCAGAGGAACATGTGGCTCAATATAGGGAAATAATGGAAATCAATCCCATTCCTGAAAGACTTACGGAAGCCAACACGTGCAAAGGTTGTGGATCCACATTAACTAGATCTGCTCTCAAATGGCTGCTAAGTCATCCTCCCTACTCTGTTACTTCATTTTCACACTTAGTTAATTTTATCAATAGCCAAATTTCTTGTAGTAGAAAATTTGAGAAATTAACTAGTGATTTATATCGTGTTTTATAACCTCGTGATGAATCCTTAAGGGATTTTGTCACCAAGTTTGGAAGGGAGGCCTTAGAAATCCCTAATATTGACATGGCTACGGCTGTTGAGGCATTCAAGATGGGGTTACAAAACGACTCCCCATTTTATGATGATCTCGTTATGACCCATGAAGGACATTAGATGAAGTCTGGAAAAGGGCGCTTAGATTCATCAGACAGGTGGATGATAAAAGGATACAGGAAAGGTTGGGTACTTTAACAAAATCGGAGTCACCCGATAAGAAACAAGGATCCTCCTACAAAAACAACAATCCCAAGCCATATTCAAAGTTCAACAACCAAAATGTCGGTGCGGTTGAAGAAGACGACGATGATGATGAGGATTATCCAAGAATATCCGATTATTGTTTTTCCTTTAATACTAATGGCTTAATATTCACCATGAGAGATCTTGGAGAAAAAGCAAGGTGGCCTAAGAAAATTGAGAGGTCAACGTCCTTCAAGGATAAGTCCAAATGGTGTGCATTCCACGAAAACTTCGGCCATGTGACCGATGACTGTATCGGTCTGAGTGGAGAAATTGGGTATCTTCTAAGCAAGGATCACTTCAAGGAGCTTATGGGAAGAAAGAAGTCAAGGATCCAGGATCCTGAAGAAATCCCACAGAAAGCTGCTCCACCACCACCACCTGATGCATAGATTTTCAACTTTATCTCGGGGGTTCGGACATCTGTGGAACCTCATTCTCTTCGGCGAAACGATATGCCAAGGAAACCAAATTGGAGAATGGTGAAAGACCCATCAGGACAACGACTTTAACCGATCAAAGGATCATAACCTTTGACAAGGAGGATCGCATGCACCTTCAGGATCCTCACCACGACGGTTTGATTATCAGTTTATTTATTACTCCTCGGCGAAACAATATGTTCGCAGGATACTCGTAGATGGTGGGAGTTCAATGAACATCATTCAGGCCGATGTACTCGGGAAAATGAATATTCCTGAAACAGAGATCACACCAAGATCATCTGTCCTCGTTGTTTTAGTGGATAAACCAAAAACACATGGGGGGACATCAAGCTTCCTATTTACATTGAGTGAGTCAATTCTTTCCAAAAGTTTTGTGTTATAGATAACTTGTCGTGTTGTAATGTGATTCTTGTAGGCCCTGGATACACGAGATGAAAGCAGTAGCCTCCACCTACCATCAATGAATCAAACTTCCAATACCATGGGGAGTAGTGAAGATTGACAGTGACCAAGCGGAGGCAAGGAACTACTATACTTCCTCTATGAAGCCAGCTACGAAGCAGACCATCGCATAGTAATCAAAGCACAATTCAAGAGAGGTGCTGGAGGCCCGAGAAAAAGATTTAAAAGAAGTATCCTTGGACCCCGAGGATCCATGTATAAAGGTGTATATAGGATCCAATATCCTCAACAACATTGAAGAGGATTTTGTATCCTTCCTCAAACAAAGGAAGTCCACATTTGCCTTCAAACACTATGATATAACAGGTATATTTAAAAATATTATTACATATAAGTTAGGGATAGATACTTCTATTAGGCCTTTCCATCGAAACGGAGGAAATTTGTGCCTAAAAGAAATATCATTATCCAAGAAGAAGTCGAAATAATTCTCAAACTATGTATCATAAGTGAGGTAAAGTATCCAAGATGGTTAGCCAATGGAGTGGTATTTTCTAAGAAAAATGGAAAGTGGAGGGTATGTGTCGATTTTACTGAGTTAAGCAAGGCATGGCCTAAGGATCCTTTCCTATTGTGCGAAAAGCTATATATAAATATTAATAACTAATTCTCGCAATTCAACACTAAGTCTTAAATTTATAAAACCAAACAATCCTAACTAAACTTCACACAAACGGCAAGTATACCGGTCGCGTAGCAGCACAGTCTAATGGAAGTCCGGATGTCGAACACAAAGACACGTGAGAACGGCTCAAATAATTAACCCTAATCTAAGTCCTGCCTAAATAATATATTTATTTATCTTAATTATTTAAACTAACTAAACTTAACTAACTTAACTTAGCTAACGGTGAAACTTAACGGAACTAACGATAATAAGAAAACAAATCACCTAGGTAAGATGACTTAACGGGTATAGGATGGATCAGGTGCTAACAAGTGTTTGAAACCGGCTTATAAAGATGAACTAAGATAGATGCAATCAAAGCAACTAGGTCCCAACGGTCAGTTTTACCAGAAAACCCTAACAACATCTACTTAGCTTTTAATTCACGGTTGTTTATTTACGTACCCTAATGATTTATTACTTGGTCCGTATCAAAATCACAATCGTCACTAAGGCTCTAGCTAATTACAAACCTAGGAAGAGAGGGGTAATTCAATAATAAGGATAATATAACTCAACTTACAAACTAACCTAGTCGATAGCTAGAAAACCGCACGTGGTCTCGCAACGGGGAACTAAATCAACTAAGGCAGAGAGATAAGCTAACCCCTAAGGTTTTGGTCCAACTCAAAGAGGATGATCATACTGACCTAAATGATTCAAGAAACATAAACCCTAATGGCGCGCGTCTACCACAATCAATCAACACACTCAGTATTAACCGAACTAGCAATTAACGACTACACGAAACAAATTCATGCAATAATCAACTACTCGGGGCTCATGCAACCTAAAATACATCTAATGGCAGCAAGGTTCATTGAATAATATCACAAATTATGAACTTTACAATAACTAAACAATCAAACACGAAATTAGCACCCGAAAAGTGATAAATCAACCGTTAAACATCAAACCTAGGTGATTCAAACAAGTTTAGCCAAGCATACTGAATGAACAGCAGATAAAATAGATAAACATGATAAACATGTTCATTAGAATCTGATGACAACTTGTTTGAATGTCTAAAACTCAAAAACGAACTCACAATCGTTAAAATACTCAAAACCGACAACCGGGTGATGAAATAACGAACCAGCTGCTCCTCCTCCTTGGAATTTCCTTATGAACAGATCTTTGGTGGCTGGAAGGGTGGTCAATTCGTTTTTAGAGTTTAGGGTTATTAAATATATCATTAAACTTGATAAACAAGCCAAACTAGGTCCAAACAAGCCCATACAAGCCCATATAAGACAAAATAGTCATGTTGATGCATTTGGGCAGCCATGGAACACCCCTAGGCCCCAAGTTACGTGACCATGAAGGTTCAGGTGGCCGCGCAGCGTGGCCATGCCATTTGGGTCTTCGTTTATCGACTGATGACTTGTTTAAACTTCGTTTGTGCGCACCGGCTTCATCCGAGCTCCGCTTTAGCTGAATCTTTTTTCATTTGACTTGTTTTCTTGCTCTCTTCAACATGAGACCTATCACATACACAAACATGTAATTTAATGCAAGGATAACAAAATAATCATTAATGTTTAAGCACAAAATAACACAAAAACAGGATAAAACGCTATGTGTTTTGCAACACATCATTTCCCCTTACCAAACATCGAGTCCGTGGTGAATGCCACAACAGGACATGAAATGCTCAATTTTGTGGATGTTTCCTCTGGATTTCAAAAAATTCATATGGAACCATCTAAGCAAGAGGATACAGCATTCATGACTCCTACCAGCATATTGTTATATTGCTATGCCGTTCGGACTAAGAAATGCATGGGAAACCTACCAAAGATTAGTCAATATGATGTTCAAGGACCAGCTAGGAAAGACCATGGAAGTCTACATAGATGACATAGTAGTGAAGTCAAAGAAAGCTAATGATCATCTCAAAGATCTTAGAGAAGAAACATCATGGATCAGTACAATATGAAGTTAAACTCATCAAAGTGCCATTTTGGCGTCAAGTCTGGGAAGTTGCTAGGATATATAGTGACTAAAAGGGGAATAGAAGCAAGTCCAGAGCAGATTGAAGCCATCGTCAATTTGAAGTCTCCTATGAATGCTAAAGATATCCAGAGATTGACAGGAAGGATAGATTCCCTGAACAGATTCATTTCCAGGTCTTCAAAGAAGTGCAACGACTTCTATGATATCTTGAGGAAGAATAAGAAGTTTGAATGGACTCAAAAGTATGAGGATGCGCTGAAGGCTCTTAAGGATTATCTATCCTCGGCACCCGCCTTAATGAAGCCAATAGATGGTGAGGCGTTGTCCCTATACTTCGTCGTTTCAAGTAATGCGGTCAATGTTGTTTTAGCCAAGGATCATGAAGGTCAACAACACCCAGTATATTATGAAATAAAAGCCTCTTAGACGCAGAGGTCAGGTATTCTCATCTTGAGAAATTAATTCTTGCTTTAATTAATGCCTCAACCAAGTTGAGACGTTATTTTGAAACACATACTATAATTGTAAGGACTAACTATCTTGTTAAGAATGTGCTTAGAAAACCAGAATTGTCAGGAAGAATGGCCAAGTGGGCTGTGAAGCTGGGCGCATATGATATTCAATATGAGCCTAGAACAACCATTAAGTCACAAGCGCTTGCAGACTTTGTGGCTGATTTCAGTAGTGACATGCAAAAGGAAGCTGATCTAGAGGTTCAGCAACTAGAAGAAACCAAGGATCCTTGGATCCTCTTCACAGATTGAGCATCCAATGTAAGAGGCACATGATTGGGCATACTACTGAATCACCACATGTGGACATAATACCCTAGTCCATTGCATGTGAATTTCAAGCCACCAAAAATAAGGCAGTATATGAAGCACCTATTGCAGGTTTGCTTTTAGCCAAACAAATGAGGATCGGGTGTCTTCAAAATTTTATATATATTCTTTACTTATAACTAACCACTTTAACGGTTCTTACACCATGAAAGGTGAAAATATGATTAAATATTTAGAAATTGTGAAGGAATTAGCAAAATCCTTTGAATTGTTTAGTATTATTCAGGTACCAAGAGAAAAAAATGTTGGGGCAGATGCCTTAGCAAACTTAGTGTCATCCTTGAAGAACCCGGAAGACATAAAAATACCTATCATCCACATATTGTCTTCGGCAATTGGGGGACAGGAAGCAATAGAGGTAACAACGGATTGTTCAGAAGAACTGAAGGATCCTTCATCCTCTCCAAAAGCAGGATTTGGATCCTTCCAATCAAGAAATTCCTCCAAGATGGAGAAATCCCTACTGGGGAAAATCCTAAAGCTTTCAGAATAAAGTTATCACGATTCATTATTTTTACAAAATATTGTATATAGAAAATCTCTTACAGGTCCCTACTTGAGATGCATTGAGGATCCAGAGATACAAGAGGTGCTTCAAGACTTCCACGAAGGTGATTGTGGTAATCATGCGGGGTGGAAGAGCATTATTCTCCAGGATACTTAGGACTAGATACTTCTGGCCAACAATGAAGAATGATGCTATGGAGTACTCAAGGAAGTGTGATGCTCGCCAAAGACATGGCAACATTCTTCATCAACCAGCGAAACCTATGTATCATATATCCTTTTCATGGTCATTCATGAAATGGGGAATGGATATTGTAAGAAAGCTATCAAAAGCACCAGGTGGAAAGGTCTTTATGCTTGATATGACATACTGCTTCTCAAAATGGATTGAAGCAGAAGCATTCGTTCAAGTCCTTGAAAGGGAAGTTATATCCTTCATTAAAAGAAATATTATAACTAGATTTGGTATCCCATCTGAAATTGTTTGTGATAATGGATCCCAGTTTATTGGGAAAAAAACTACTAACTTTTGTGACAAATGGGGCATCAAGATGATCACTTCTACACAAGTTCACCTCAAGACAATGGTCAAGAAAAGTCAAGCAACAAGATTATTATCAACAACATGAAGAAGAAGTTAGGATCCAAGAAAGACAAGTGGGTCGAGGAGCTTCCTTATGTTCTTTCGGCCGATTGAACAACACCCAAAAATGAAACATGTCAAACACCCTTCTTATTGGTATTTGGAGCAGAAGCTGTGATCTCTCTGGTCTAATCCCACGATTAAGGTGTTATCCCTGATGATCACACCTTCTAAGGTTTAAAGGTTTTCATCTTTCTCACGAATTAAAGTTTCTACACTCTCTCCTGTAGCGCACGCTATCCAAAGTATAGATCGGGGCAATGGGACCAGTACACGCTTAGTGGCTGACAATTTCATTGCTTTCGGCTATATGGAGGATCCTACGAATTAATGGTAGACGTACCATACACAAGGTTTTGGCGTTTTCACGTCACTCACGTTTGGGCTAAATCATGGTTCGGGCGGGTCCCCAGTTTAACATCCGTATATGTAGGCTTGTCTCCAGCTTAGGCTTGTCCCTAGTTTATGTGGGCTTGTCCCCAGTTTGGGCTTGTCCCCAGTTTTTTGGGCTTATCCCCAGTTTATTTGGGCTTGTCCCCAGTTTGTTGGGCTTGTCCCCAGTTTATTTTGGTTTCTCCCTAGTTTGTTGGGCGTGTCCCCAGTTTATTTGGGCGTGTCCCCAGTTTATTTGGGCTTGTCCCCAGTTTGTTGGGTTTAATCCCAGTTAATATGATAATCTATTTGCAGCAGGTATCCTAAGTCTAACTACAAGGATCATGGAAGCATTCACACTTATGGTAACTCAGGTCTAATCAGATCTTACGGTATGACCTTTATTTGTCAAATTACATTCAATCTGATTAAGTCTTTAGAAATTCTTAAATTTAAGGATCCAGGATCCTTAATCTGTTTTTACAAGGATAATTTACCCTTGAAACTTTTCTTAAAACCGTTCCTAAAACTTTTTGTAAATCTAAACTATAATAACTATGCGTTCGTAACAATAAATAGGAAACAAATAGTCAAAATATTTGAGTTATTATTATTAAGGTCACCTGGACTTAACAAAAATTTTAACCCGGATTTCACCATATGAAAATGGACCATCGACCCGGGTTAAACAGGTGTTACTAACAATTTTAGAAGTGCAGGAAAAATAAAGGAATGGGCATCAAAGGCTTCACCCCCGAAAAAAAGAGGATCCATCCACCTTTGCTACCCCCACCCCACCCCCCTCATAATTGTCTTAAGGATCAAAGATCCTTTACCCTACCTAGTTAACTATTTTTTTAGTACAAACCATCAAATATCGATCAAAACACAAACAAATAAAAAGTGGGCTCGGGCCTTGTATTCTTTATCCTTCATTGCCCACTTTGGCAGTCTCCTCCTATGTTGTTGCATCCTTCCCTGCTTCAGCCATCTCAGCTTCATACCCACCAGCTGCAGTCTCCGTGCTCTCACCAGCCTCATCTTCACCACCACCCAAAGCTGCCAGAGCATGTTTCCATTTTTCCAAATCCCATGCCAACTTTTCAAAGGAAGGATCATTGGCCTCACTCAAGATCTTGATCCTAGCTTGAAGAACAAACTTGGCGGCCCAAATTTTAGATTCGTTAGTAGCACGGGTCACCTCTTCTAGCAGTTGAGCTTCAATTGAGGATGCATGTTCCTTTGCCTGCTTCTTCTCCTTGGTCAGCTTGGAGATGGTCTTGTCCATAGCAGCAGCCATAGCTTTCATTCCTGACAAAGTCTCTTCATAATCCTTGACAACCTTGTCATAGTAGCTTTTAGCAGAATCCATGTCCTGTATATAACAACAAAATAAATTCAAGAGGGTTTGGGATTCATAGCAGCAAACAAAGAATATATAGGATCCTTACAGTGGTGATAAGATACTTTCCAGCCTCAAAAGGATCTTCCGGCTCTGCAGTCTTCTTTCTCTTTGAAGCTCCGGACTTGGCACAAGTTGTTACTGGACGCGAATCATGGACTGGAGTGGTATTCGGAGTTTCCCTCTTCACAATGAGACAATCATTGTCGTCCAAAGAAAATTGGGAGGCTGATTTGCTAGACTTGTAAGCACCTATAGAATACAATATCAAAGATAAGTTTTCTCTTATTTTTTATCAAGTATTATTAAATTCTTACTTGACATCTCGCTTGATGATTCTGAAATTAATTCTTGAATGGCTTTAGTGGCTTTAGCTTGAAATGTCCTGATGCCAGGATCCAATGCGAGGAACTTTTTCACCCTCTCCTCTACTCCAGGAAGATCAGCAAGCAAAGAAAAGTTATCAACTGAAAAGCATATATAAATACGTTAAAATAAGGATAAACTATACTCTCTGGCTTGTCAGGTAATCTAAGATCCTACCCTACCTAATCCATATTTTGGGTAAATATAACCCACTAGGAATGGTGTCTCTTTTAACAAAAAAGAACTGATTTTTCCTTAATGCACCATTTTGGGTGGCTTTGAGGATAGGAGTTGGTTGATGTGGCTTTGATTTCAAGACAAAATGGGTAGATCCATGGGTGACTAAAGTGTAGAGGTATGATAGCTTCGACAACCCAAACTCGTTGTCTTCCTCTTCAATGATTCTCTCTATGGTATGCAACATTTTCCAAAGCATTGGCATCGCTTGAATATAGCTAATGTCGGTTAAGGTAAAAAAGCTTTGGGTGAACGGCGGAATAGGGTATGAATAACCGATCAAGAAAGGTTGGGCCGGAAAACAAGCCCAGGGTTTGGAATAAGAGTCACTCCGGATAGAAGAATTGAATGGCCGAAAAACCGCGCCAACGGGAAATAGTAAGTGAAGGTCATCGATTTCGAGGTCAATGAACTTGCAGATTTCTGATGAAGGGTTAGTGAGAAAGCATTGAGGTCGGAGGTCGCTTGATTCTGATTGCTCGGAGGAAGATGAAACAGAAATTGTTGACATTATAAAAAGAAAATGAAAAGAAAGGAGAGGAAAGGATACCTGGTGATCGCCAAAATGTGATTATAAATGAATACAAGTGGTCGCGTTTATAGACTGGATGTAATAAATTAGGATAGGTGATAATAATATCTTACCTGTCACATCTAATATTCCTTATTTGCAGGCAATTTGAAATTCAAAATGACAGTTGGTATCTACTCACAACCGTCATTTTGGGGGCAATTGTTTGGGCACAGATTTTTGTGTTGAGGATATATTATCATTATGCGACTTTACGATCAATTATCCTTAAGATATGTTCCAGGTTACGCAGGATCAAGGATCCTCAGTATTTATTGTTCTCTAACAGTTGTATTATTTGAATGGTGTTGTATTTAACAGGTATAACGACTAAGAGACCAAGTCTACCTATTTGTTCGCTGGTCCATGAAGTTTAGCACGTGGTCAAAGAGTAGCAACGGATCATGGAAAAGAGGCGGAATTGTAGGAATATTAGTTAGCATATTTTTTGTATATAATGAGCGATGATCAGTTTAGATCACACACACAACCCTCATATTACAATCGCAGAGATTATTCTAGCTATGATTACTCATACTTAGTTTTATTGTACTCACTGATCATACGCTCTACACTTGTAATATCATTTTTGATTAATATATTGGTGATCTACAATTGTCATCACCCGGAGTTTTTGTGTCGGCGGTCCTTAATCGATCAAGGATTTTTCCTCGTAACAAATATATGTGTTCTTATCCATTTTTGCTACATACTCATTGTTATTATACAAGCACTCTACCTTACTAAACCGATTTAGTTACATAATCCTTAAAACCGATTTTTAACCAAAACAGTGGTAATGATATGACGTGGTGTGATCGGCGGTATGTGTAGTGGGGGCCATTGGCGGCTTCTGTGAGATAAAAAGCAAGAATATAGTCGTGGAAAGAGAAAAGTGTCGTATATAGAGAGATTAAAATCTTTTATTTATTTTATTTTTTATGTTAAGAAATCTAATGTTTTATATTGATACTTGGTGTGTATATATACATTTTTTTAATATTTATAAGTGGGTCCAATAAGTTATTATTGATTATGTATTTCTTAGCAATGATATATTGGTTAATTTACAATAAGTTGAAGGTAAGTACTAACGGTGATAGGTACTCCGATGGATTCAAATGACAAAAATACAAAAAAATAAAAGTAAAATACAAAAGGCAGAAACCAAAGTGTATCACGTTGAAGATTTAAACTTTCAGATGAAATGATATTTTTTTGTGAAACCACAAGGATGAAAATTGGACATAAATCTTATTTAAAATTATATAAGTTCGAATTACAAAAGTATATGTGTTTACAATGAACAGTATTATATAAGTTAGGATTGGACTTAGAAATCGTACTATTGAAAGTAGAGAGGAAAAATAAAAGAAAAGGACATCGAATCAGCCAAGCTACTTAAGAGCCACCCGGGACCTAGTTGATAAAAGTTTGATTCAACTCTAGCTTAAATAAGTTTGGGTCTGAGCTAGAATCTATAATAAGTTTGTTTAATAAACGAATTCGAACCTATAGCTAAACTTACTTAATAAATAAGCTCGAGCCCGAACCTAAAAACTAATAACTTATTAGAGAAACAAGCACGAGCATGGGCTTCAATTATCAAGTAGACCAGGTTCAAGAGTCTAAACAAACCTTTTATATTGATGAAAACAAATGATAGTTATCTCATAGTTTTTTTCTTTTTATAATTTCAACCCCTAATAACAGAAGCAACACACGTCTTAGCCTATTTAAGCTTTTAATGATTTTATTTTCCTCTAATAACTTGTGCTCATTAACTTGAGAAAAAAACTAAATGCATGGTTGTAACTATAAATTTTCGTCTTAACTTTTCGATATAAATTTTATATAATTGGAGTTATATTTGAAATAAAGCATTTTTATCCTAAACTATATACCGAATGCCCTTAACGTAAGCCACTCTAACGAACTAAACCGGTACCGATCAAACAACATAGGAACTAGTGTCGGTAATATCGGGATCGATATTGGTATCATTTGTATGATTCGTGGTCGATGTAAAACACATGTCAATATCATGACTATATTTTTTGAGTTATGTGTGACAATTCACCACTTCTATTGGAGAAGTTTTTTGCAACTTTATATTCATAACTTCTTTAGTTTTAGGTCAGATACTATTATAAATGAGCCAAACTCAAATCTAGTTTATCAGCTCTTAACTGGCTTGTTTACACCCCTGTAAGTAAATACATCTTTTTTTAACAACACCAAAGCTTGTGGCCCATATGACACGTTGACATTGACATTGACATTGACATTTAGGATGGATGACACAGACGGTGAGCTTTTTTAAAGTAAAAGTAAGAAATCTGAAGCCACAAGCATAGAAAGGAGAGACTAGCAAAGAGGAAAATGAGATGGGGATGCAAGGATTCAAGAGAGTGAGAGATGGTGATGTGGGTGTCGATCCTGAGAATCCAAGATCTCCCGTTCTTGAAAGGTTTAAATTATAACAATAACAACCATATATTACGTTAAAAATATTATACACTAGCTTCATTCATATTTCATAACTTTAGATCAAACTACAAACTAATAATGCAATTTACTTGAAAAAAAATATGTTTATACGCTTCCCTAAGAAACTTGATCCTTTTGATACATCTATATAATATATATAAACGAAAACATAAAAATCCTATGTGTCGCGATGTGGTCGCTTCCCCTTTTTTTGGAGTCACCAGATTTGCTTGATTTTTAAATGGAGAGTTCTCATGCATTTGACCCGAATTCATGGGTATGGGTCTTACCAAACCCAGACCTTAAACAGGTTATAACATCTCATTAAATTAAAAATTATTCTCACCAAATTATTGATGTAAAAATCCTATAAAATAGGATATATTAAAATTAATATCTTATTTATTTTAAAAAAGATATATATATATATATATATATATATATATATTATTTAAATTAAAAAACCAATTTGGTATTAAAAAAATAAACAGGTCTTGGGTCTCATCAAACCATAAGTATATTATTAATTTTCATAAATATTATTTATAATTAAAAAAAAACAATTTTATAGTAAAAAAAATAAACGGGTTTTGGGTCTCATCAAAACCATATAGCTTTTAAACCGGGTTATAACATTTCATTTATTTGTGAAACAATTTATTATCAAACCATAAGTATATTATTAACTTTCATACAATAAAAAAATATAAATTCAGAAAATAAATAACGAACAATATAAAATAACCCCCGTAATACGGGGGATAAAAACTAGTAAAATAATAAACAAAATGAGTCGAATAATTAATAAATATAATCATCTAAAATGAATCCCTAATTAAATCACAATAAAATATTAAAGTAAAAAGTTGGAGCTCTCCTATGTTAATGGCCTGGTCCTCTTTTACTAGGGCCAGAAGCCATTTTATGTACCAATTCCTTCACCCTCCATCTTACTCCAGTCTTCTCCATTGATTTTCCGGGTTGAACTTGGTCACGGCCAACAACCGCGGTGCGGGTCATGGGCGGTGGCGATCGTAGCGACCTGCCATCAACAACACTGACTTGTGCTGCTGTTAGCAAGATTATGATACCAATTATAACAAAACACATACTCTTTGTAGAACAGTTTGTGATAGTTTTATTCGTGGGCGTATTACGGCTCTTTCTGTCTAATAAAGAATTTTAGTTTCTATTAGTTGGTGATGAAGATGAATATAGCAACTATATAAACATCCATATATTTATATATAGGTACATATATGTATATGTGCATGGGAAAGCAGACCGTGTGACGGTGAAGGGGTGTGAGAGTTGGTCCCATATCAAAGTGTTGGTGTGTTGGCGTATTCTCACACATTCTTGTAATTAAAATTTCGAATTTGTACTCTTTTAAGTGTATGGTATACATGCAAAAAGAATAGTTAACACTTTTTTTCAGGGCAAACATCACTAGAAACAGGGACGCAATATAGAATGGACCCGGCGTCTTGTAACTTCCTTTAAAGGCATGTAGCTATATAACGTGATTTAGGAAAACAAATAAAAAATTAACATCATTTAAATAACATTGTGTTAGAATCAAATACAAAAAATTCTTAATCTGAGAAAAACTAAAATAACTAAACTCTAGAATAGTTATGTTAATAATATTTATAATTACTCTAGAGTTTTCAACGGAGTACTTATTATTTCTCAATTTCATTTTTTATTTTTATATTGATTATTATAGTTCAAAACTATAAATTAATAAATAATAATTCTTACTATTTGTATGTTTAGTAAATTTATTTTTACCTGATTCCCCCTTAACATAATAGCTATAATACAAGAATTATGATTCATAGGTCAAGCATATGTTAACTGGTCATTATAAAACAAACGAGTATCACTTACAGTTATATTCTAATTCACCGATAAAAATGGGTATGTGTACAGTAATTATTTTAGAGCACGTCATCTTCACCGATGCTAAGACCTGTTTCGTTAAATTCACACGGGCAAAAGGCCGGCACGTGTGCGTGCTTCTACGCGTTCGATTCACCCTCTTTTTCCATGGAAGAGAACCAACCGGCTTTTGAACCTTTATTTTCTTGGCATAAGACGGTGCATTTATTGCTTTTTTTTCTTTTTGGTCTTTTTTACATGTATATCATTAATATAATAATAAATTTGTTCTAAGCGGTAATAACTCCTATAAAAACATATACAACTTTATTATTGAGTTATACCGTCCGCAGTGGCACGTTGCCACGAGCGTTTTATGGTATAACGTCGGGGGTACACCCTCCCCCCTTCCCCCGGCGTTTTGGTTATTTTTTTTGAACGTTTTATGTAAAACGCGGATATGGGCACAAATATCAAAAAAAGAGCCGTTGGATTGGAACGTTGGAATGGAATAAAAAAAAAAATTATTTCTTATATATTAAACCAACTAATTCCCAATCAAAACTCATCAAATTTTTAAAAATTCTCTCTCAACTCTATAATTTCTCACACAAAATTCACTATATAAATGGATCCTCCATCTATATATGAACAGCTTCTCGGGCCCGACCAACAAGCCGAGGAAGTTGCGGAGGAACAGGCGGTTAGGAGTGCGATTATGCTCGCGAAAAAGTATATGAGTTCCGTTACGAGTGCGATTAGCTCTCCACCATCCCCCGTTTCAAAAAGAGCATATATCGAACGAGATCGTACTGAAGCCAACAACCGGTTGATGGCGGATTACTTCTGCGACTCGTCGAGATACAAGAACCCGAAGACCTTTAGCCGTCGTTTTCGAATGTCTAAAAATTTATTTATGCGCATCACCAATGATTTGGAGTGTGAGTTTGATTACTTTAAGCAAAAGCCTTACGGTCGAGGGACGCGAGGATTCACGGCTATTCAGAAGGTTACGTCAGCCGTGCGCGTGCTCGCCTATGGAAACAAGGCCGACATCAACGACGATTATTTAAAGATGGCCGATAAAACAACTCGGGACACCTTGGAGTTTTTTTGTTACGGTACGTTTTGTTTTTTTTAATAGTTTTATCACTTGTTTACTTTAATCATTTATTTTATAAAAGTTTTGTAAAATATAGGAATATTGAAACTATATGGACCACATTATCTGAGGAATATTTTATAAAACTCTGACTGGGCGCCACGTGACGCATGATGCCTGAAAGTGAAGAGTTATGACTACTCATAGTCTTATAAGGTAAACATTCACGTCTTTTACCTAACGTACGCATCCTAGCTTTCACTTTATCAGTTTTTACTTCATCTCTTTCTAATTAAGGAAACAGTTTAACCCTATCTAATCCCTATCAATTTCATTTTTTTTACAAGTTGCACTTTTTTTTTATGATTTCGAGTTTAGGGTTTCAGGTTTAGGGTTTAGGTTTTCGGTTTTCGGGTTTAGGGTTTAGGGTTTTAGGTTTTCGAGTTTCGGGTTTATTTTGTAAAAGATAAAGAGGTAGAATAAGGATATTATAAATATATATACTATTAAAATTAAAAAAAAAGATATTATAAATATTTACAATATTAATACTAAAAAAATAAATTAATAGTAATACTTCATAGTTTTTAATTTGATATATGTAGTGGAGATTATTAAATGAAAAAAATGTTATAAGGACTAATATGTATATAAATAATTTTAAGAGATAATAATAATTTATCTAATAAGTTAAGGGGTGTGTATATTTAGTAAAATGATTAACGGGTGGTACATTTAGCAGCACCCAATTCTAAAGCCCATTAAAACTTTAATATATCTTGTCTTTAATGCCTTTTAGCCCAATAAAAGAGTAGTGTCCTACTTATTAACCTTTTACAAATTAGCATTAATGCCCTAGACGTTAAGGTATAATCCGGGCCCTTAGGTTAATGTTATAAAGCTATGATATACATTTTACTCTTGTTTTCCCGAAAAAAAGGAGAAAATAATAGATTAAAAGTGATAAGCTTGTTTAAATTAAAATAACGTATAATTTGTTCTCTATAAAGTTACTTTAAAAGAGTCTTATTTTAATGAAACTACGTTCCATGAGTATATACTGAAATGGATAATTATGCTGATTATCACTAATATTAGAAAATTGCCGGTGAACATCTCCGACGGATAGAAAATAAAAACAAAAGGTGAAATTAATAAATATCCATCGATAATCACTTTATGAGGGCAGACATATTTAGACACAGTCTAAGATTTCGCTACTTGCGTGGCCGTGGCGCAGGGTTCACGCCCCTGGTTCGCAGTCCACAACACACTGTCTAATTAATGATAAAAAATATTTTATAATATTCAATGACATTCCTTGGTATACAATGATAGACCAATGGGAAAATATATTGGTGACAGCCGCTTTTACCTTTGTGACATTTTTGGTAAACCGTTAATTTTAAAGATAAGTTTTCGTAAAAGCTTTGGTAAAATGTTTTTCCGTTATTTTCGTAACACTGGAGTTGGGGGGCTTGTAGGGGTATGGTACTAAACCCGGCTTACGACCTTAATTTATTATGTCTGACTTATTTTATTATATGGACTAATACAATATTATTGGGCTGAGGGGGTTTTGTGAAGGTAACCCTAACTAGGCTAGGCCCATTAGGGTACCATGATGGTGGTCATGAGGCTCCCTATATAAGGAGGTCACCACCTCCTTATTAAGGGTTGTTGTTCTCAATAAGAGCCACCACCATAACCATTTTTGTGTCTGTAAACAAGAGATCCTCGAGATTTCTTAGCAGTCACCTCCACACCCCCCATATTTCTATGGCAGGTCTCGAACTACCGGAGAAGAAGATCGAGTCGTGGTTCGTTTATCTCGAACACCGGGGAACATCGTCATGGATCAGGTCAGATTCATTTCATGTTTCTTCATTGGCGCCATCCGTGGGACCGGCAACGAACCACGTCTTGATTTTCGTCTCGGTTCTCAGATCTATCCTTGGGACCACATCGAAAACGAGCCGCATCTTCGACTCTCCTTTTTTGACTTCTAGATCTGCTTTTTGGAAGAACGAGAGGGTGAAATAAATCTGAAAACCTTTTCAGATCTGATAATTTTTCAGAAAAAGCTACCAGATTCGGACAATAATGCTCCGAATCTGTGACGGTTTTAATTAGATCTGACCGTGACGACCAGATCTACTTTATTTCGGTGGCCAAAAATTCTCACGGTGCAAGATTTGCATTTTTTCCGGCAATACAGCCAAGATCCGGCGCAGAAATCTTCATATACGAGTTCATAATGCAAAAAATGAGCTTTTAGATCTGCTACCTTACAAAAAAAAAAGGGATGGTGCTGGCCAGCTTCAATTGTCTTGCCATCCAGGGATGTCTTGTAGAAATCTCCTCAGAACAGTGCTGGCCAGATAGACTCCGCCTCCTTCTTCTATTCAGCTCCGTCGGGGCTGTCTCCGCCATCAAGGCGCCATACATGTGCGCCGCCGCGGATCTGCACCGCGCGGCCATCCTTGAGCCCTGGCGTGAATCAACACCGCGCGTCATTGCGGACCATATAAGTGCTCTGGCTTTCCAACACCACCACTGTGACGTCCATTCCGCGCCCATAAGCAACAGTGCGCCATCATGCATGCGCAAAGTCGAACACCCCGATACAATATATGAGCGCCACCGCAGATCGTCGCCGCGTCACCATGCATGCGCGTCACCACGGAAGAACAACGTAACACGCATGTCTGCTACCGCGGCACAACACTCCGCCACCACGCATGCGCCACCGCGGCACAATACATCGCCACCACGCGTGCGCCACCGCGGTTCGATACATCGCTACTACGCATGCGCCACCGCGGTTCAATACATCGCCACCATGCATGCACACCGTCGCGGATCAACATTCCGCCATCATTCATTCGCGCCACCTTGAGGCAACAGCGCGCCGCCATGAAACCAACAACGGCGGAATGCTCCGATGCCTTGCATGCGCGACCCCGCGGATCAACGACCCGCCATCATGCATGCGCGCCGCCTTGGATGATGCATTCTGCCGCCATGAACAGGCGCCCTGCGGAACAACTAGCCGCCATGCATGTACGCCCACGGATCACCTTTTTGCTTCCATGCATGCGCCGCATCGGAGGAACACTCCTCGCCATGCATGCGCCGCCTTGGAGGAAGCCGCATCGGAGGAACACTCCGACGCCATACAAGTGCGCTGCGGACGAACTCTCCCGGCCATGCATGCGCCGCATCGGAGGAACACCCCGACGCCATGCATGCGCAGTGCCGAGGGTCAAGACTCTATTACCATGCATGCGCGCCGGCGGGTCCTCTCTCCGCCGCCATGCATGCGCCCTGCCGAGGGTCACCTACCGCGGGTCAACACCTGCGTGCCACCATGCATGCGCCCCGGCGGGTCCTCTCTCCGCCGCCACGCATGCGCACTGCCGAGGGTCACTTACCGCGGGTCAACACCTGCGTGCCACCATGCATGCGCGCCGGCGGGTCCTCTCTCCGCCGCCATGCATGCGCACTGCCGAGGGTCACTTACCGCGGGTCAACACCTGCGTGCCACCATGCATGCGCGCCCGCGGAAACCACTATGTGGGTCGGAAGACGACTCAATGTCCTTGGTTTTACGCAGAAAACTCCACCGCCATGCATGCGCACTGCCGAGGATCAAGACTTTGCAGCCATGCATGCGCGCTCGCGAGTCACGACTCCGCCGCCATGCATGTGCACTGCCAAGGATCAAGTCTTTGCATCCATGCATGCACACTGCCGAGGATCAAGACTTCGCCGCAATGCATGCGCGCCCGCGAGTCACCACTCCGCCGCTATGCATGCGCACAGCCGCGGATCAACATTCCACCACCTATGGAAGATCCCGCGCACATGGAACGCAGCACAACTTAGAAAATGTTTCATGTAAAAGTAGTCAAGTTCGTAATCAAGGCTTTTTAAGCCATTATGAATAATGATACACTCTATTTTTTCTTAACATGCGTTCTATTACCTTTTGCATACATGTTTCACGCTTCCCTTTATTAAAATTGAGCAATATGACAACATTGTATTGACATAAAACTAAAAATAAAACGAAGTAAAACATACATGCGCGAGCTTCAAGCTCAGACGCGTTAACGAGGTTTAACTCTAAAACGTTAGGGCCTTAGCCCAATAATATGAGCCTTAGCTCAAATTACTCATAGCATCCATCCTACGTATTGCGCAGCTGGACCATAAAAATACCTAAGCACAACTAAGGCAAAGCACATGCACGCTCAACTCCCGCCATGCATGCGCGCTCAACTCTCCGCCATGTGTGCGCGCTCAACTCCCGCGGGTGACATAAGCGCTCAGATATTCCAGCCCCGGCACAGTGCCACCATGAAACACTAACGGCGTGTCATCTGGGCACTCACGAGGATCAACTAGCAACCATAAAGAGCCGCATGCGCACTCCCACAAGTTAACTTCAGCCATCATGGATGTATCGCGGGTCATTTCTGGCTCCCGCAGATCACGAGAAAGTTCCATAGCGGGTTGATTCGCGCCATTCCGCGTCCGTAAACAACTTTTGCGTGTTACTACCGGGGCTCGTCACGCTTCCGCATGGATGAAATTCACTCTACCACCATCATCGGGGACTGAAGAAGCGATCTGGATGTCTTTCGTATGATGAATAAAGGTGTTTTCTTGATGTATGAGTATATAGGATTTGCATGAAATGGCACAAAAAGTGCTTATATTAATGCAAAATATATGGCTACGCGCCAAACTTAAAGGTTGGGAATCCTTATAAACCCATACGGCCATGCGCCAAACTTAAAGGTTGGGAATCCTCATAAACCCATACGGCTACACGCTATATTTAAAGGTTGGGAATCCTCATAAACCCATAAGGCCACGCGCCAAACTTAAAGGTTGGGAATCCTCAAACCCATACGGCCATGAGCCAAACTTAAAGGTTGGGAATCCTCATAAACCCATAGGGCCACGCGCCAAACTTAAAGGTTGGGAATCCTCATAAACCCATAAGGCCACGCGCTAAACATAAGGGTCGGGAGCCTAATAATATCCCACATGGCCACGCGCCAAACATAAAGGTCGGGAGCCTAATAATATCCCAAACGGCCACGCGCCAAACATAAAGGTCGGGAGCCTAATAATATCTCAAACGGCCACGCGCCAACGTAGGTTGGGCACACCTCATAATTGGCCCGAGGATGGGAACCTTGTAATACATCCACTTTTAGTTGATATGTTTTTGCAGGTTCGGCTACGAGTCGCACAAGCACCTATGACATTATTATTATCTGGCCGTTTGTGTCTCCATTATTATTTTGAAAACAAGTTGGGATAGTCATCCTGCGTAGAAGAGGCCCTTGTGGGCCAGTCATTATCATCATATTATAGCTCATAAGCCGCAACTCGCGCATGCTCCATTATTTTATAGCTCGTAAGTCGCCTCGCGCGCAAGCTTCATTATTTTTATAGCTCGTAAGCTGCCTCGCGCGCAAGTTGCATTACATTATTATCGAGATGCACACTCTATCTTTTATCAGGCCCCGCGCCACTATTGTTATGATGCGTGCTATATCTTATTCGTGCCAGTGCACCATTATTATCATAAGGATCACAACATGTCACCATCATGGAGAAAACCTCTCAAAACTAAAAGACAATAAAGACAAGGCCGAAGAAAGGGGAAAAAACCGCCTCATATCCTAACACACCTTATGAAGTCCAGCGCTCCACCTAAACGCTTGCACGCCTAGGAGCAACACTGGACTTGGGGGGCTTGTAGGGGTATGGTACTAAACCCGGCTTACGACCTTAATTTATTATGTCTGGCTTATTTTATTATATGGACTAATACAAAATTATTGGGCTGAGGGGGTTTTGTGGAGGTAACCCTAACTGGGCTAGGCCCATTAGGGTACCATGATGGTGGCCATGAGGCTCCCTATATAAGGAGGTCTCCACCTCCTTATTAAGGGTTGTTGTTCTCAATAAGAGCCACCACCATAACCATTTTTGTGTTTGTAAACAAGAGATCCTCGAGATTTCTTAGCAGTCACCTCCACACCCCCCATATTTCTATGGCAGGTCTCGAACTACCGGAGAAGAAGATCGAGTCGTGGTTCGTTTATCTCGAATACCGGGGAACATCGTCATGGATCAGGTCAGATTCATTTCATGTTTCTTCAGTTGCAGAAGCCGTCTTTTATCCTGTTGGAAACATAAAACTAAAAATAGGTGTATTATAAATTAACTTTAATATAAAAATTAGATTGGAGTATCCTTTTCGTAAAAAAATATATAAATAAAACTTAATATTAATCGAGTGTTATTTTAATAGATTAAGCTAACCGCAAATTATGTATCACATTCTATGGAGAATATTCACAAGACAGAAAATGAAAAAGTTTTAATCTTTGGCCTTGAGTTGTTAAGGAAGGTTGCATAAATGAACCGTCTAACACAAAAGATACTGTTGAAAACACGGTATTTCATAATGCCAAGTGCCAACACACCTCTTTCGGGAAAGATATATAATGCAGAATAATCACCGAACTTAGAAAGACGAACCTTTTTTTATCTTATTAGAAAAGGAATATTGATGATGAAACTTAAGATCCTCTTTTACACCACCCAAAGTACTCAAAATATCAAAAAGCCGGCAACCAGTGAGGGACAACGTCCACCTTACACCGGGTGTTGTCGTTAAAGTCAGACTCCGAATTCATCCAATAATATTGTGTCACGCAATGCTGACTGGACACTCGCTGAAGCCACTGCTGAAGCCGCCTGAGTCTGTTGTAGTCCAGGCGAGCGGTGACTTCAGCGAATTATCTGATATATTTATTTATTTATTTATTTTTTCTAAATTTGGAAAGTAATAACTAATAATACATTAAAATAAAAATATAAATAAATAATAATACTAGTCTAGTACAAGATCATCGGGACGTCTAGCGCACAAATGCTCGACCAACTCATGACGAAGGTTTCTGTGGACCTCACGTTTCTTGAGATATAAGACGTTTTGGAGTTTTTTTATCATCGATGATTGTCGATTCCGGTCGTAAGACGTCACCCTGGTAGTTTTGACAAAGAGCATACATAGGTCTTCAAGAACCATGTTATGTACAATTATACAAGTGTAGACGACATCCTTTATTTTCTCCCTTGACTAAAATCGTAGTGGCCTTGAAATCAAATGAAAATTTTTCTTTATAACTCCAAATGCCCTTTCAGTATCTTTACGTGACGATTCTTGATTCTTTTTAATGTACTTCCGTTTATCTTCAATTGGAGATGTATAAGCTTGAAAAAAGCGTCAACCATTCGTTGTAAATCCCATCAACCAGGTAGTAGCCATGATTGAATTGCCATTCGCATAAAACGATTGAGTTGGCACAACCCCGTCAATAATGTCATCGAATATCAGTGACTGTTCGATAACATTTATGTTGTTATTTGATCCGGCAACACCAAAAAACACATGCCATAACCAAAGATCATGGGAGGCCGCCGCCTCAAGTATAATACTGGGGCCGGGGTGATCACCCAGGTGGAGTTGTCGTCGCCAGGCCGTAGGACACATAATCCATCCAACATGCGTACAGTCTATGCTACCAAGCATTATGGGGAAAGCATGTTTTTCACCGTGCACCTCGTATGTGCGTTGGATATCATACAAAGTTAGTTTGCACAAATATCCTTGTGAGTAAATCGATATGACCCCTATGTATAAACATTGTCAAGTAAACCCTTGAACAATATATTAAATATACCTAAATGAAACATATATGTATATGTGTATGCCTTGACAGAAAAAATGAAGTGAGTCTCGTGAAACGTTTTCAGACATTTCTAGGTATTCATCCATTGCGTTTGACGAAATTCCATATGCTAGTTCAAGAATAGCAGTTGTACATTTTTGGATGGTCGTGAAACCCGGTCTACGTCTTGCATCTTCTCTTTGTTGAAAAAAAGGATACCAATCCGACAAGTCATTTGATAAACGCATGAATAGTTGTCTACTCATTCAAAAACGACGCCTAAATTGTTCTTCATCATAAATGGGATTGGGGCTATAATAGTGACATACCAAAGTTTTATTAGTGCCCACTCGATCACGAAGAAGAGGTGGTTGTCTTGTAAGTCTTTTGTCGTCCTTGAAACCGTACAGCCAACATGTTAATTGTTATTCTCCCGACTTTAAAAATAAGGTTGTCTTCCTCTGAAGAGTCGGACAAAGAAAAGGAATTTCATTGGGATTTTTTGTTTAGTAATTGGGTGTATTGGAGAGAATGAGTTGGGTGGTTATTTTTATAGGTTTTATAGTGTGTGATGGATGATGTATATATAGTTAATTATAGAAAAACATAAAAATAAAAAAAGGAAAGGTCCAACGGTTAAGTCCAATTCCCAAAAGATTCCTCACATCCAATGGTAGCTTTAGTCCAAGCCACTGAGCTCGCAGTGGCTCGCTTGCGGTGCCACTTACGACACCCCGTTGCGGTGTGCACGGGTGAGGTGGCTTGCGGCGGCCGCTGAAGTTGCTGGTGGCTTGACTACAACGCATAGTCTTTATCTTTTAGGCTACGTGTTAAAGACGTTATCATCAGGTAGGAAACGAGACACTAAAGCCCTTTTCCATAAAACTATGTTGTTATTTTAAGGCCCTTTTACCAGTGTGTGTGTGTGAGAGAGAGAGAGAGAGAGAGAATACCATCTTGCCCCACCACATTCCCTCATGCCACCCCGTTAAGTTATTGTTGGATGCCCCTTTGCCATCCCCACCTTATCACCTCGGCACAATGTTTCGGGTGGTAAAGCCCCACTTGCAGTCGCATTCCACGCCCACAACGGGCAACCTTACAATCTTCATGATAAAGTACCCAAGTTGATAGGGGTGAACAAATGTTTTTTTCATAACTTAAATGAATAGTTTAGCACAAAAATAAAACAATTAAAATAGGAAAAAAAACACTTTTTATATTATTTTATATTTATATAGAAAATTATTATTGACGGAAATTAATTACTTTAAATACTAAAAAAACAAGCACTAAACATATATATGCTATCAATAAAACTATAAATATATATTTTTCTTGTATAAAAAATGTTTAGAATAAAAGACGGTTTATTTATTTATTTATTTTTTTAAATAAGCTCTAAAAGAAAAGATAAAAGAACTGAAAGATGGTGAAAGGAAGAAAGGTGAGTTTTGTCTATATTTGGTCAACTTTGCTACATGTCTATCACATGAAGTCATTGTGAGTCAGGTGTCAATTTTGCTCCAACTTTAAATCGAACTTGATACCTGATTACATTTTCCTTTCCGAGTGAGCGGTGAAACCGATTTCAATACATCACCCAATGAATACCTCAAGTACCCTTAATACTTTGATTGAAAACGTAATTTGAAACGGTGGCAATTCTTGGACAGGCCACGTTAAATAATTGTACTTGTATTGCAAGAGTGGGCTTGATTAACATTGATACGTAAGAAGAATACATGGTCAATCCTGCTCGGTGGCCCCAACTAACACCGACAAATAGAATGAGTTATGACTTTCATAAACCCTCAAGAGAAAAAAGACGAAAAAAAAATTGTTTTTATCATAGACACAAAGGTGTATAAGTTTTAAGGTAGTGTATGGTATGCATGAATGATGGCGGAATGCTGGAACTGAATGAACCATCGCAAAAAAATTAAAAAAAAAAGAATATTTGGTTGGTTGATGGAAAGAAATTATCCATTACCTCGTTGTCAGAAACATGTAGCCAAAAGCTTACTTTAATTACAATAATCAAACCAACACAAATTGATACAAATTAAGATGAAGAGAACAAAAAGGTCGAAACATAAGAATAAAAGGAAATGATACTACATTGTTTATTGATATTGCTTATTGATGATGTTTGAACCTAGAACTGAAGGTGACCTTATGTAGTGAGATTGAAGTAGCCATTAGAGGATATCGGATCTTTCAAAGATAAGATGATGGATTGGGGTAGGGGTGTTAATCGAGTCAACCCGATCGGGTTTCGGGTTAATCGGGTCGGGTTAGTCGGGTTTTCCTTAAAAAATATCCAACCCACAACCCGACCCTATTAAGGTTCGGGTTAGTCGGGTTCGGGTTATTCGGGTATCGGGTTAGTCGGGTCGGGTTAATCGGGTTAACCATGTTACTTTATAATTTTAAGTTGTTTTTTGTGTTTGTAACTTATAGGTTGCGAAATTTCTCATTCCACTCTATTTTCAAATTATTTTACAAGTAATTGTCTTATAAATCATAAATAGACCTGTAAACGAATTGAATCTACATGAATAAAGGCATGTCCGTGTTCGTTCATTTTACTTTTAACAAACACGACACTTAATCGAACAAATATTTGTGTTCATGTTCGTTAGTTAAAAACTAAACATGTTCTTGTTTGTTTATTTAAAATCTCAACGAATAACATGAAGGAACATATATGTACATACATTAACGAACACAAATATACATAAACAAACATAAATGAACGCACTTAAATAAACACAAACAAACAAATATAAAACATATTATGGTGATATAATTTCTAAATGCAAATAATATTTAATAATTTTCTATTATTATGCAAATGAACATGAATGAACTTAAATGAACAATTATAAATGAACGTTCACAAACATAAATGAACGAGTGAAACATGTGTTCATGTTCGTTCGTTTAATTAAATAACACAACATAAATGAACTTTTCGCTTAACGTTTCATGAACAAGCAAAATAATTAACTCATCTATAAAGCTTACAATATTGCCTTTATAGTGCTTAATTCACTATTTCATTATTGTATTTAAAGTTAAGTATCACCACTAATCGTGTTATTCGGGTTAACCCGAAACCCGACTTTTTTCCAAAAATAACCCCGAACCTGACCCTATTAATAATTCGGGTTAACCTGAATAACCCGATTAATACTTTTTGACCCTATTTAACCCGACCCGAATTAGCTTATTCGGGTTCGGGTTCGGGTTAATCGGGTTCGGGTATTGGGGCAGCCATTGGGAACATCATATCTGCCAAAAAGTGTGTGGGTGTTGGTGGTGGTGGGGGGGGGGGGGGGACAAAGCAAATTCCAGATGCGTAGATGGAGATGAGATGGATCGTGAGACAAAATCAAGGCCTATGACAAGGCAAATTTAAGAGGCATTGATTATTCATAAGCCTAAAACTCGTGAAGCCCAGCATGCAAATATAAAACAACTTAATAAGAATAAAACAATCTTTAACATGGATTATGAAATTAATGAGCATTATGACATATGACTATATCAATATATATTTTTGACACTAGTCCATTATACCATTCCATCGCCGCCACCCACCATCACTTGCATCGCCACCCACCACATCCACCAGTGCAACTCACCACCAACTTTATTTTATTCATCTATCTATTCCTATCTAACAAACAAGACAAAGTAATGATTCATTTCGTTCTCACGCGGTAACTAAACAAGATAATTAAATGGTAATGATCCATTATATTATCCTATACCAACCAGACTGTAAGTGAAAGTGTATGAAACCACCACCTCATCTCGGGTTCTCACGCGGTAACTAAACAAGATAATTAAATGGTAATGATCCATTATATTATCCTATACCAACCAGACTGTAAGTGAAAGTGTATGAAACCACCACCTCATCTCGGAACTACTGACCCATCCTTTGTTTTTATTTTTTTCAGAACGACAAACCGTCCTTTTTTAACCCTTTCATATTCAATAATTCCATTTAATAAAGATTTGTTTCTTTTTTTATATACATTACTCGCCAACATGACCTTTCATTGCAAAATAGTAACAACTAGTAATTTACTCGCGCTTTGCGCGAACCCGACGTTGTAGTGACGAATGATGAGAATTCGGTTGGTATTGTTTACGTTCATAACAGTGTCGGAATTAAACCTAAAAATATATTCGACAAATTAACATACTTAGTATAAAACCTAAAAAAATATAGCGCCACTCTTATAGCGTAGGTAAACCCGTGTTTATTCGGTCGGTAAAACCAGAGTTGCGATGGTGCGACGACAAGAATTCGGTAGGTATCAGTTACGTTGGTAACGGTACCATAAATTCGTTGAACTAATATATAAAAGATTAACGTATTAAAACAAAATATTTAAAATGACGTGTATTTGGTCGGTAAACTATGGTGTTAGTAAAACCCAAGTGTAGTTGGTCCCTGACGTTAAGAAAGTGAGTTGAAGTGAATTCGATTGGTTTCGGTTACGATCGTTACGATACCGGAACTAAAAAAAATATAAAGAAAATCGAGGTGAACATGTGAGGTGGCGTCGGTCGGTAAAACACGGACATTGGCAAAACCCGATTCTTGTCATCCCTGACGTTGAGGCGGCGAGAATATACAATATTAGTCATTTTCGTTATATTCGTTACGGTACCAAAACTAAAGCATAAGAAAAAAACAAATAGCATGGTCCAATAACAGAGCGTCATGTGGCCCAATCATATTGTTGCGGCACCAAGTTTGTGTTTTACTATATATAGATAATAAATATTGCATTGTGAAAAATTATATATATATATATATATATAAAAGAGAAGTTTGGTGTCGCTAACCAAATGGCGGCACCAAACTTGTCCATATCATTTTGATTTTTTTAAGTATTGGTAGGATAGCGAACGTAACGAGAACCGACCTAACGTTAATTTTTGATTACGTAATAGAAACAGACTGAATTCATGTAAACTCACTCCATCAACGTCCGGGACTGACAATGCTAGGGTTTTGATGTCATTTCGTTTTTTTTGTTTTAGTTCCGGTACCATAACCAATGTAACGAAAGCCGACCGTATGCCAATTTTCTTTTTTCTTTTTTGTTTTTGTTCCAGTACCGTAATGAACGAGAAAGAAGAAACCGGCCAAATTCGCATAAAGTCACACTGCCTTTTGTTTTAGTTCAAGTACTACCGTAACGAAAACCGACAAACTGCCATTTTTGTTATAGTTCTGGTATCGTAACAAACCGACCGAATTCACGTCGACTTATCATCTCAACACTTGAGACCGACAACGCTTAAGTTTTACCATCACCCAGATTTTACCAACCTGTCCGGCGCAACACGCCGGGTTAACTTCTAGTTGTTATATAATTCAAAAAAGAGAAAGAATAACAAAAAAAAATACATAACCCACAATACAACATAAGCATTGCTAAGGCTATGTGTTGTGGAATAACTAGTTTTTATTAGTTATCCGATCGCATCACTACCATATAGACATTGAGACAATCTCATGTTTCTTGTGTTGTGACATAACTAGTTTTTGCAAGCTATCCTATAACGTGTCAAATGCCACCTTATCATTGTTTTTATATTTATTTAATTTCTATTTTATGAAACACGACAGCTAAAACTATTAAACTACTTATACTAAAGTTATATAAAAAAAACCCTACATATTTAAAAAAAATAAAAAGATAAATAAGATATACTTTATAAATTAAAAACATAAAATCTATCTATAATCTATAATATATATATATATATATATAAACGAAAACATAAAAATCCTACGTGTCACGATGTGGTCGCTCCCCTTTTTTTGGAGTCACCAGATTTGCTTGATTTTTAAATGGAGGCTTCTCATGCATTTGACCCGAATTCACGGGTATGGGTCTCATCAAACCCAGATATTTCTTAAACGGGTTATAACATCTCATTAAATTAAAAACAAATCTCACCAAATATTTGATATAAAAATCCTACAAACTCGGATGCCAGCATGGACCCCGATCATGTCAACATAGTTGGCCTGAGTGGGGTGGCGGGGCGCGACGTGTTCGCGCACTGAGATAGCTTAACTGTGAAAGTTACCGTTCGAAAAAAATAAAGTTGGGATATACTAAAAATTAATATCTTATTTATTTAAAAAAAGATATATATTATTCATAATTAAAAAACCAATTTTATAGTAAAAAAAAATAAACGGGTCTTGGGTCTTCAAACCCATTTATCTTTTAAACCCGGTTATAACATTTCATTTATTTGTGAAACAATTTATCATCAAACCATAAGGATAATAAAAAATATAAAAATTCAAAAAATAAATAAATATTAAAAACAAATAATATAAAACAACCCTCGTAATACGGGGGATACAAACTAGTAAAGTTATAAACATATATGCAAAACCTAAGGACCTAAGGGCATTTCCGACCCATATTTTCACAAAAACATAATTACTTAGAGACTAACTCTAAGAATCTTTAAAAAAAAATTAATTAGTTAAGGAGCCAACTTGACAACTTAAAAAAACCACCAGTAAAGTCATGTCATGCCCCCGCATTCATTCATCTTCTCCAAAAACCACCAGTAAAAAACCCTAATCCTCCTTTCCTCCCATCTTCAAACATGGTTCAAAATCAAACCTCATTAAATATAACATTCAAAGATAACTGGTTCGTTTATTAATTGAACCGATTACTAGTTAATGCTGTCAAAACTAGCTATTACTATAACTGGTTATGGTTTTTAACTAGTTTTGAAATTGAAAAGTCTAGTCATTGTAACCAATCTTTGGGATGAGCATTTTGTCCCAAATACTGTACACATACCCGTACTCATACCGATTTAGCCTATTGGTACAGGTATTGGTACTCGTTTGTTTTGAATTTGATACATGTATAATCGGGTACAGGTACGTTTGGTATTTTGTACATGTTTGGAATATATAAGGGTTTAGTTAGGATTCTTTATATTTAATATATAAAATAAATTCTTCAACCATATTATTATTGAACAAGTATCAAACGCTTTTTCAATATTATGTAATATAACATCTAAGACTCGAACAAACAAACAAATCACTTAAAGTCGGCGACCAGATTAAGGTTTTTCAATACTAACTTATCATTAAACCGACGACCAATTTAGTACTTGTCACACCCCGATCGGCGGCAGAATGCTAGGGCGTAACGTGTAAATTGCTCAAAACACATGTGACAAGTGGCAACTATTAAAACGATAATATTATCAATATCATATTAAATCTCAAGTACACAAGTTTGAAATGGAAATAACATCAAAACAAAACAAACTAACTATTACATTATTTTATTTAGGTAACTAAAAGGCAATCTAATTCTCTTCAGTCTTGGTAAATGCATCAAACTATTGTACCTATAGCATATATAAAAATAAATGTCAATTACGAATATTTGGTGAATTTCCCACAAATATAATATAATATAATATAATATAATATAATATAATATAATATAATATGAAGCAAAATCCATACAATTTCATAAGACATGTATGATAATTCAAGCATAGATGAATTATGTAAAAATAAAAAAATGAGGCATTTTTCTATTTGACACCAAGTCGAAATAGTAAGGGAAGCGTATGATCATACTTACTGAGGCTACTGCGGTTATAAAGCATCAACAATAAATATATAACATAAACTAATAATCATTCAACGAGGCATAAAACATCCGACAAGTAATTAACAAAAAGTCCATGTATGAATTGTAGTTTTGAGGCAATGAGACTAAAATAAAGTGTTTTGTTAGGTTATATATGTTACCTCCAAAATATTTAAAAGAGTAAAAAGGGGTGTGAGAAACTCACTTTGATTGATGAGTGAAAGAATTGAATGTTGGTGTGATTTGATCAATCCAAACCATGAAGCCCTACACCAAAGTTTAGAAATGTGTTTTAGGCTAAGGATAAGGAATACGAATTGAAAAAAATGATAAGATAAAAACAAGGAAAATATTAAAAAAAAAGGAAAATAAAATACAAAATCAATTTTTGGGCAGCAAACTGTTTTGTTTTGTTTTAGGTATTTAAAATATCAAACAATTTTATTAGAAATCAAGACATTTCAGTCTACTAAATTAGAATGTTTTGAACAACTTTAGTTTAGAAATGTTTACAAATTCGGATCCTAAATAGGTCAAAACAACAATGTAAATCAGAGGGTATGAATCTACGACTGTTTATAAAATATTGATTGTGAATTCATACGAATGAATTAAAATGCATAAAAGTAACTATTTGAACCGTATTTAATGGAAGTTTATCATTGAATCTGGTATTGAACTTTTTTTAGTTTGTTATGAACAAGATATGCCCATTTCTTTGACAACTAGATCTAATGTCAAAACTGAAACATTGCTAGAAGCAATGTTTTAACGATTTTGAAAAGGAATTTGAAGAAATAAAATTATGGACTTTTTAGGATATGATTATATAAAATTTATGAGCATTTATATTCAATAATCCTTAGGTCCTTTGAATAAAATATAATGATTCAAAACATAAAAATAAAGACGCAAGAACGTTTCAAATGTGGCTTCGTGTAATCGGTCATCTCCTTGTGTTCTTGGTCTCATCCACCCTATACACCATGATGTAAGAATTATATGGATTCATAGACATGATTGTATTATGGTCATATGCCCATTTGATTAACTAGTATGAACAAGAATTAAAATAAATAGAAATAAGATGAAGAAGACTTGAATAATTAAAATCTTACATTTGAAATGGAAAGTAAAGAAATAATTTCTTGAAATTGTCAAAGAGTGGTAAAAAAATGAAAAGGTGGGAGTAGAATCTTATTTATACTAAAAATTGAGAGGTTACCCTTAATAATGATTTAATGATAAAATTGATTACGATGATGCCTTTTGGGGGGGGGGGGGGGGAAGAGGTTTGACCAATTTAAAAAAACTTAAAGTAATTTATTTATTTTATAATAATACAAAAAATATGCTAACAAAAGGATGTTAAAATATTAATTTGATGGATGCACATGTTAGTCAAAAAGTCTTGTGTTACATGTAATGTGCAATATTATCCATGAATGTATATAATTGCTATGAAAATACTTCATTTAGTTAGAATCTATATATAGTGGAATCATCCAGAGTTTGGAAGTGAAGTTTGATTTATCCCCTCGTCAGATGGCGGTGTTTGAGTGTTTTTGGGCTCCTCGGGCTCAGGATTTCTTTAGTGTTCTCCCTATTGAAGTATTGGGCCAACATATGTGGGCTTTGGAGTATCGGGCCATCCTGAAGTATCGGTTAATGATCCCTTTGTTTCCGATAGATGAGCCGTGCCCGGTTTGCGGCAAGGTTTGTTTGGATTCTTTTGGCGAGCATGCAGTTCATTGCAAAGAGTTGCCTGGGTTTAAGTATATACATGATTTGGTGAGGGATGTTCTATGAGATGTTCTTAAACGAGCCAGAATTTTGGCTAAAAAGGAAGCCCCCGTAAACTTACTTACGGATCCTCAAGAAGGAAGATCTACATTACGACCGACCGATATTCTTGTTTTTGGGTGGGTAGGGGGGAAACATGCTTGTGTCGACCTCATATGAGTGTCCCCTCTTGTTGGGCTTAGGGACAATGGGTTTGTAGCAGGCCAGGCAACATTGAAGGCGACATCGGGCAAGGTTGCTAAACACGAGAGAGCTTGTTTGGAGAAACAACACGTGTTTATCCCCTTTGCCTTTGACACTTTTGGGTTCTTAGCTCCAGATGCCGTGGACCTTTTTAATAGGGTTCAGAAAGTTGTGCATAGTAACTTATCGGCCCATAAAAACTGAAACTTTGTTTTTAGTAGGATTGAGTTTGCTATCCAAAAGGGGTTTGCGGCGCAGCTTGTTGCCTGCTTACCTGCCACTCCATTGTAAATCGTTTGGATGTTTTTAATGGAATTCAACCCAAATAATTGAATCTATATTTATAAATATTTAAAGCTTCTAAGGTTAGATTAAGACAACATAATTCTCAAAATAAGTTGTGCGCGTAAAGTGACAATATAATCATAAACAATGAAATAACATGAAATCCAATACTTTGTTGATAAGTGAAAATCCGAATTACATTGAAATTTAAAATTGGTCGGGTTTTCGGGTTAGAAAAATGACGAATGTCACGGTACTTGTATTAATTAGGTACCCGTCAGGTACCTATACAAGTACTGGTACCCAGACTAATTCAGGCTGTTTGCTACTCGTACTAGTACTTATTTCAAGATCATCGAAGATTTTGAAATAAAAAGACAAAATGGTACAAAAACGAGTATTAGGCCGTAACATCCGGTACCATACCGAAAAATTTGGTATGAGTATTGATACATGTTTTTATTGAGTTTTGGTATGAGTACAAATACGAGTACTGTACCAAACTCATCCCTAACCAATAGGATTAATATCGAACTAGTTAACTGATGACCGATTATAATAACCAATTATTTAATAAAAGTTTAACCTAATACTAAATTTATATAAAAACGCTTACTAAATACTTTTTATTAACTAAACATATCATTTTAAAAACATAGAAAAATGAAAATCCACTTTATTTTATTTATAGCCATCCTAGTCGTCATATTAATTTAGTTTTTATTTGAGGGCTTCAGAGAATGTTTTAAAAGCCGGTATTTTACCCGTACTGGATTGGGCTAAAAAACGGTAATCGGGTTATACCGAGAGGTTCAACCGGTTAAATAGTTTAACTTAAAGTTTCCTATAAATGAAACTTCAACTCCAAAAATAACCCAAAAGCAAATGTTTTTAAGCGTTTTTGAGACTCAGAGAAGTTACTTTTGGTAAGAAATGAGACAAAAATGGTCAAAAACCGCTTCCTAATTGCTCTAAAACCGCTTTATAGCCGTTCAAAATTTGTCAAAAAAAATACTAGAGTTAATAACCGGTTTAGTGGTTACTAACCTATTGAATTAACCGGTTTCACTTAATTAGTTCCTAATCGCTTCAAGTTAGTAAATCCCTAACGGTTTCAAACCTACAAGTTATATTTGTTACAAGCAGGTTACTACTATACCAGTTGTATTACCACTAACCAGTTTTGGCTTGGTTTACCATACTGTGTTCCCGAGTTTCATTTAACTGAGGAAAGGGAAGGAAAAGGAGGGATGGAAAATATATGTTGTGTTCCTGAGTTTCATTTAAGAAAGGGAAAAGAAGGAAAATTTAAAAAGAGGTGTTCCTGAGTTTCATTTAAAGAAAGAAAAGGAGGGAAGGGAAGAGAAAATGATGAGTAAAATAAAAGAATTTGTATCTTTCCAAGTTGGAACTATTAGGAAGGAAAATAAGTTGAAGAGAAAGAGAAGATACCAAAAGAAAAAATAAGAAGAGAAAATTTTCTTTTACTTACCTTTCTTCTCTTAAATGAACTCGGGAACATAGTTAGATTTGCACCTCTAACTACTGGGATGACCATTCAAATGGGCTATGGGCTAACTAAAGTTTCAGATTTCAGAAGTTGGGTCTGGTAGAAGCCCATGTATCAATACGCAATTGGAGATTTGTAGTAGTAACATTTATTTCAACAATTTCAGGTAGTTTGGTTATAGCTTCGTGATCTTACACGATATAGATTTTATTGATGGTTAGTCTTTTATGAAAATAATGCAATTTGATACAAGATTATATGCATGAACTAAAATTCTATTTTCCTTCAAGTTATAGTTTTCTTGTGCACAATTTTCAGGCCCGGTCCATAACCGACTGAATTTGGTCTAGTCTGACTTGGATTAGTATGTGTGGTCTTTGGCACATGCACACCCTTACACATAAACGCGATATCATCTCAAAGGGTACATTCACCCATAAACATTACCTGGTTTGTCAATATTGTTATGCGTAAAATTGTTATATGAGGATTGCCTAGCTAGAAAAAAAACCCGTCTTCAAACACGTTTTCTTATGATTTGTTTCGAATTCTAAAATGTCTAGAAACGTAACTGATTTCCGCTCCAAAACGAAAGGAAAAAAAAAAAGCAAACCTTACAGATATAAACATCATACAACTAGGGCTAACCGGAATAAGGACAGTAACAACATAATCGAAAAGTAAAACGAATATCCTCTATAATGTAGCTAAAAAAGAATTATAATACTTAAAACTCAACAATTTAATTTAACAAAAAAGGACACTCAAATGTTAGATTATAGAAAATATTAATGGCCATCTCCTCTTCTGCTAGGACCAGAAGCCAGCACATATGCCAACTCTCGCAATCTCAATCTCAACCCTCCGCAACTTGTTTCACCACAACTTGAGACGGTGATAACTTCAGCACCGCCGGTTTTGATATTCAGTGGTGGAGAGTGCATAACTCTACACTCGACACCAATGAATGACGTTGTCATTAACAAAACAAGAATTCCCATTACTAAACAAAAACTCTCACCGAAACGACTGCCATTTTTAATTAGGCTTGTTTCGATGTGGCTATTTAGATGAATGCAAGATTGATGAAGATAAAGAGGCAGCTTGCAAGTATAAATAAGGGTATATGAAGGTTTTACTATGACTATTTGCATGTATGAGGGGTTGACCAAGTTGCATATTTTCAAAATTATATACAATTTTGACTTTAATAGCCATATGTACTTCATTTCAATACACGTGATTACCTCTTAATGGGTGTATCTTTTTCAGTTGAATTCACACGGATTTTGAGCTGTAATAAGGCCTCCATGCGTCACCTTCTTTCATATTATAATGCAAATTTTAATTTATTCATTCTTTTCTCTATTAAATAATAGGCCATGCATGTAAAACAGTAAATCAGTTATAGTTTGAAAATGATACATAAACTTTATTCATTCTGTCATAACTAAATAATCAAACTAAAGGACATTTGGTCAGACTTGTTGGAATGAGAATCGGACTTCTGACTTGTTCAGTTCACATGATCGGACTACCGTATTGTGGGCTGACTAGTTTTTGTGTAAGATTAAATATATAATTATATATATTTATATATGTCAATTATAATCATTTATATTATAACATATCAAAATATTAACTATTCTTTATTATATACTAGTTTGGTAATTGTTGATGGGCCATATTACCTATAATTACATAATAAAGGTTTCCCCTTGGGTGTATATATAGAGAGATGAATATTAACATCATAACCTAATCACACACACACATAACAATTTTGTGTGCCTCTTCTCTCCTAAACCGGGTTCCTCTCAAGAACCCTAACACCATCCTTAACTATACATCCTAAAGAGGAACTCGACCAAACTGACAATCATGTTGTCTACACCCTTCTCTACTGCGGTTACTACTCTCTCTGCTGTAACAGGTTAATAGGTTTAATATTTATCTTGTTTTCTATTACTTACATGAAGAACTGATCAACATGTGGCATCAGAGTAATGTTGATTAATAAGTTCTTCATGTTTTCCCTAAATCTGGAATTGTATCAGAAGACATGGACTAAAACTTGATAAACCTTAATTTTTTCGGTTTCTTTTTCATGTTCTATTACGAAAATAATATATGAAACTGTTTAAAATCGCTAAAATTCATATTTAATAAACCCTAATATTTTCGAAATATGTTAAAATCATGTTTAAAGATTTCGATTCCAGTTTTTGTATATGTATAATAATTAAAATTTTCAACGATGTTCTTCGTGTTCATCATAAATTTTTGAAAATTATAACATATTTTGGTTCAAATCTGGTTTAAAATCTGTTAAAGTTAATTTAGGGATATAATTTTTCAAATCTTGAATTAATTAAAAGTTTTGGTATTTTCTTAAAAGATTTGAATCCCATTAAAATAGGAATGTTAATCCTTAAAAGATTTGAACCAAATCTTATTATTATCTTTTTAGTTTTCGAAATCTGTTTAGGGATCAACTAGTTTACGGAATTATTTGTACGGGTTTATTTATTTATTTTTTGTGTTTTCAGTTTAATTTGAATAATATTAATTTTTGGATTTTAGATTTCTCGGATTTTAAATTATATCGCCTTATACGGGTTTTTTTTGGAATAATTTTCCAATCTTTTTCCCGCAAACACGAGAATTTTCCGAAAACTCATTACTTTACCCAAAAACCCATAATACTCGAAAGCCTATTAACCAAGAACCCATGTCATCCTAAAACTATAATGTACCCAAAAACGTTATTTCTCGAAATCCTTAATTTTACCCAGAAAGTTTTTACTATTAACTTATTAAAATGTTTTGTAGATACTTAAATATTATAAAATTTTACAAAACATAAAGTTTTAACTTGAATGAACTTTTGATGTATCATTTCTGCCCAAAGGTGCTGAGTTACATTTACAATACCGTTCAAGTCTAACTGAAAGCTTTTGTTAGTTTTTGCCTAACATAATATAAATGTCTCACTTCTGCCCAAAGGTGATGTGTTACATTTTTATTCTGCAAAACTAGTTGTGCATAATTAAAATAATTGTCTCACTTCTGCCCAAATGTGATGTGTTACAATTATTTTGCACACATAGTTAAATAAAATTTAATTCTGCCCAAGGTGATTTATTTTTTGTTTAAGTAGAACTTTTAATCATAGTCTATTAGTTTTATGTTAATAATAGACATAATCACATCTTCAATAAAATATAATGATCCTCACATTAATGATCCTTCATTAATCTAATGATCATAAATTTTAATCTGCATTATTTTTAATATCCCATAATATTACTCACTATAACATTCTTCTATAAATAAACAATCTCATCCAAATCATCCACCCTAATCTCAAAACACAATTGAATTTTGTCTCATAAAGAGTTTTAATAATATTTAGCTCTTCTCAGTTTTAATTATCCATTAAGACATGATATGTATATCCTACTGCTCTTTCTAATAACAATCATTCTATTGAAAACTAGAGCATAACAAATGGGATGAGTCAATCATAATGTCTCTTATGATAATGATAATCAAGAACTTATTTAAATAAATGTTATCACTAGAGTTATTCTTGATTTAGTTTTTCCTAAGACTAATCAATATAACTCATAAGATGCATGCATTCCTTATAATTCTAACAATAAGGTTAAATGGTATCCCTGAATACATCATAATGTACAATTCCATGACCCATAAAATTAAGGGTTCACACATGAAAATAAGTACAATTTTATAGTACATTACATACTAAAATTTTCAATAGTATAATTTGGTGCCTTAAGAATCAACTATAACACTCAGAAGTACCAAAGGAAAATGAGTGTGTTGATCAGCAACATATGTACAAGAAAGAAATGTATGGTACTGAAAATAAGATGTTATTCAACTCACTACCATTAAAACCTAAAAGATGATAATTCTAAGGTTCATAGACAAAATACAAGTATTACATCCACCTCTAAGTTCTCTATGGAGAAGTCTTATTGCAAAATATGTCATTAGATTAGGCATAAGCAACAACACTATTCATAATTCAAAAGAACAATGGGCTAAAATTGATAATTGTATATTAATGATATTTAAGTATGCTAATCCTAATATTCCCATTAACACATGACTGGTTGAGTCTAGTTCTATATGTTTACCCGAAATCAACAAATAACTAACATGAGTGTTAGTGACAAATTTAAATGTTAAGGTTATTAGAACCATGATAAACTGTCTTCTAATTACGCTTTATGATATCTTAAATATTCTGGAGATTAATTAGAATTTAGTTTCAATACTTAAGCTACATTATGACAATTATTAGGTTTGCATAGCCTACATAAAGTCACTCTTACCTTAAACTCTCATATTATTTGTTATCAATATCTGGATTGAAACATTTATAAAATAGAACTAGATGATACTATATACTTTCACAATTTTGTTATCATGCAAATAAAATTTAAAAAAATACAAATGAGACCTATAAATTCACCCATTAAAACCAAATTTCATGAGAAATCATAACATGGTTGATGAGGGTGATATTTCATAATCTCAGTTTTAGTGATTTTAAATCATGTGTTAGATGCCCTAAACATTACTTGGCTTAAGAAATAAGTATGGGTTCACCAGAAGTTATATTTCTCTTACATTCGTGGAACTTATTCATATGGAATATTCAGACATAATTCTTTATCATTTAAAAGGCTATTTACTTGTATCCAATCTATCTTCTATGTTCCACGGTCTTAAAGAGATCCATTCATATATACTTAATACGATTTCTTCTAAATATGTCCCTAAGTTTCTTATGACACATAAAGGAAATCAAATTAAGTCTAACGTATGTATGACAAATTCCCACATCACGTACATCATTAAAACTTCCCATGTAGTTTTTCCTAGAGATATCGAATATTAGTGGGAGCCTTAAGTGTCTCAATCATAACTTACAAGATTTGCAAGAGGTGGAGGAGTGAAAACTTAATATTATCTCAATTACACCTCTTGAACAAGACACTGCTCCATCACAACACTATTCTATCAAAACTTATCTCTTTAGAATTTACAATTACTCTTACAAAAGTTTCATTGTTGCCTAAACGTGGGCATATTCAGATTTCTTATTAAACTAATCCTCACCAAGAGAAACTACAACTTATATTATTAACTTGTTTCTCTATTAGAATCTATTGGTCTACAAATATTGACCCTAAGCATGCTAATTTCCTAAAGGTTTCTAAGGTCAGTGGGAGCAGTAAAAGTCCATATAATGACTTGGCAAAAGTACAAGAGGCAGGGGGAAGAGATTCATTAAATTTTACTCCAAATTTAACTCCAATTACACCTCTTGTACAACATACTGCACCAACCTCTTACACACTGGAATCCTGAAAATGATAGCAACCTAACCAAGAGCTAATCCTTGAAACCTATACTTTTTAACATTACCCAATAATCAACTCAGGAGGCCATCTAGGTTTTAAAACCTACTAAAATTGATGATTATGTAACCTCCCTAACTAAAGTTGAAATGGATGTTGGAAAATTTAATGATCATACCCCTTCTAATTAAACCATTAAATCAATATTCTAAATGGAATAAAGCTATTATTAGCAAACTAAACTAAACTTCATAAGTCAGAATAACGTTTGAGATTTTGTTGAAACACCTACGTGTGTTTCATAACTAAAATAAATCCTAACACAAACGTTAAGACACAAAGAAGCATGATTGATTGTTAAAGGTTATATTCAAGGAAAAACCAATTATCAAAAAATCTTCTTACCCTATATTACAAAAGATTTCTTTAAGTATCATTATTGTTCTATTTATAATAGTTAAGAGCTACATTAGATGAAAATTAATACAATTTTTCCTAACAATCGGCTTACATATTTATATGTTCATAAAAACAACCTAAAAGTTTTAAACTGAAAGTCAAAAAAACATTTATTCTATAAGTCAATAAAATCCATATATGGGTTAAAGCAAACATCAAAATGTGCTGAAATCTTTATACAATTATTTTCATCAAAAGCCAAGTGGATTAATGTACCTACCTCAAGATGAGTGGGAGCAAATAAAAACAAACTTGTTCTTATATAGATGACATTCTTCTGACAAGTATATGTTGCATAAGTCAAAGCATTGTTCACACACTTTGATATTATAGATCTCAGATATATACCTTACACATGTAACAAATAATACTGCTCTACTTTAGAGGATAATAGGAACACATAGATTATTTCCTTATGCTTCATTAAGTATAAGCCTTATATAAGTTCAAGTCTATACTCGTTTAGATATTACTCAAAATTGCAACAAACTAGATATGTCTAGATTAATGTGAAACATCTAAAAGAGTACTAAGATATCTTTAAAAGAAACGAAAGACTCAATTTAAAAGAAGAAGTGAGAATTCAAACTGGTAGATTACTCTAAACTTTGTCATATTCAGAGATAAGAAGATATAATTTTCGAGATATATTCTTATGTTAGTAGACAAATCTATCTCATGGAGGAGTCATAATGAACAGATAACAATGATCTAAGTCATAACGACATAATATGTTGATTAATTACAACGCTGTTGTCAATAAATGTTGTTGAGCATTTATTAGTGGACTCATAAGTTATATTAAACTCCATATTAATTATATATTGAAGACTTATTGTGATAAAGTCCGCTACCATGTTTTCTCAAACAGTAACAGTTTGAGAGGTGTTGCATTGAATTTTGATATGAAATTAATTATTCGTTTATGAACGAATTGAGGAATCTAAATTTTCATATCGAATACATTCATAATATGCGTAAGAATCCGATAACTAAAGGTATATTACCCATAAGTATTATGAAAGCGCTTATATCATGAGGGGTTTATTGATGACCGCGTACAACTGCATATCGTAGTATGAATGATTAACTATTAAATTTCCTCATTAGTTTCGATTTTGTATGTCTCTTAATATGTTTAGCATGCATAATGACATATAGACGAATTAATATACAAATCAAACGTTCTGAAGGGCTTACTTGAAAATTTTGATCACAACTACTTAGATTTTAAATAAGGACTGCCAATATGATTAATGGGGGTCTTGAGTTGAGGTTCAATTCAATGACTGTATTTCTCTGCTTCAGTTTAAGTTTAAAGCTAAAATGAGTGTTAACTCCTGATCAGGCTTATCTAATACTCATAATAAATGATTACTCGGCCAAGTGGGAGAATGTAAGATTAAATATATAATTATATATGGCCATTATAATCATTTATATTATAATAGATCAAAATATTAACTATTCCTTATTATATATTAGTTTGGTAATTGTTGATGGGCCATATTACCTATAATTAACTAATAAAGGGTTTCCCATTGGGTGTATATATAGAGAGATAAATATTAACATCATAACCTAATCACACGCACACATAACAATTTTGTGCGCCTCTTCTCTCCTAAACTGGGTTCCTCTCAAGAACCCTAACACCATCCTTAACTATACATCCTAAGAGGAACTCAACCAAGTTGACAATCATGTCGTCTACACCCTCCTCTACTGCGGTTATTATTCTCTCTGCTGTAATAGGTTCATAGGTTTAATATTTATCATGTTTTATATTACTTACATGAAGAACTGATCAACATTTTGTACTTTTGGTTTGAACCGAATTTTGCATGTGCGCTTTCGGTTCTACTGATCCAAAAACCATTCAAATTTCAGTTCTCGTGGATTTTGTTTATTAAATTATTTTTAACTAGCTTTATCCCTCGTATTACGGGGGTTGTTTTATGTTATTTGTTTCTAATATTTATTTATTTTTTGAATTTTTATTTTTTATTGTATAAAAGTTAATAATATACTTATGGTCTGATGATAAATTGTTTCACAAATAAATGTGATGTTATAACCCGGTTTTAAAAGCTATATGAGTTTGATGAGACCCAAGACCCGTTTATATTTTTAACTATAAAATTGGTTTATTAATTATAAATCATATATATTTTGTTAAATAAATCATATATTAACTTTTAGTATATCCCTACTTTTAGGATTTTTATATCAAATATATGGTGACATTAGTTTTTAATTTAATGAGATGTTATAACCTGTTTAAGAAATATATGGGTTTGATAAGACCCATACCCATGAATTCGGGTCAAATGTATGAAAAACCTCCATTTAAAAATCAAGCAAATCTGGTGACCCCAAAAATATAAAGGGAGCGACCACATCGTGACACGTATGATTTTTATGTTTTCGTTTATATATATTATAGATTTTAATATCTAGCTTTTTCTTGGCCCACACGGCCACACTATTAATTTTAACAAATTGAAATTGCCCGTAAAAAGGAGTTGAAAGAAGGTGAGTCATTAGCCAATTTGTTGGGGTATTTTTTGCCCATGAGAAAGCCCATCAAATATTTATCCTACATGGGTTTTAGTATTTTCTAGTTATAAAAGGAAAAAGAAAATAAAATATGTATTTCTTTTTTTTGTTGCTTCACTGACGGACGGATGAAACCAAAAATTGGTTTGTTTTACGGTTGGCTCATGACCACTAAAATTGAAGTGTGGGCTTTATGTTTTTTTGGATGAGAAGAAAAATAATCAAATAAATATAAGTTTATTTATTTGGTATATGTGTTCACATATAACATATTCCAGCCGCCAGTATACACGAAAACAATAAGTATTCCTTTGCTGTAGAAATTAAAGTAGAGACGAAGTGAGTTTTTTTGGGTGCTCCGTTCTTTTGGTGTTTTGTGAAGAGATAAGAGACGTTTTAGAGACCGGGGTATATTCTCATTGGTGTTACCTCTTACTCTTTGTTTATTCCATATACTTGATGTTAGTTTGTACCAAGTATATGATGTTTTGTGTATGCCTCTAGTTTTACCTAGAGAAAACTTTGTATTGCTCATTATTGGTGATAGTGGATTTGAAGCGGCTCTAGTAGTCCCGTGGTTTTTTACTCTCGCCTTGAGAGGTTTTCCACGCTAAAAATTATTGCGTCCTATTTACTTTTAATTTTCCTATTTGTTTGCATCCTCATTGGTTCATTCGGGTCGGGAAAAAGTTTAGCCAAACGAAGATTAATTCCGCACTTTTTGTTTACCGTTCGTGGCTAGGTGGTTGTTTTTCCCAACATAGTGGTATCAGAGCTTCGGCTCTTGTTCTTGGGTTAAGACTTGTTTTGAACGATGGAAGCTAATTACAGGTAGGATGGTGAGTTTGAATGGTTCTAATTATCATGTTTGGAAAGACAAGATGGAAGACCTTCTTTATGTGAAGGATTATTATTTGCCTGTTTTTAGTACCGATAAACCTGAAGATAAACTGTTAAAGAATGGAATATTTTGCATCAGAAGGTTTGCGGGTATATTCGGCAATTGGTTGATGATAATGTTTTGAACCATATTAGCGGGGAGAGTCATGCTCGTACTCTATGGACCAAGCTTGAAGAGTTGTATGCTCGGAAGACCGGGAACAATAAGTTGTTCTTGATTAAACAGTTGATAAACTTGAAATACCGTGCTGGAAATCCTGTTATTGATCATTTGAATGTTTTTCAGTGTCATATTAATCAGCTTGCAGGTATGGGTATTAAGTTTGAAGACGAGATACAAAGGTTTTTGGTTTCTTGGAACATTACCGGATTCTTGGGAGATTTTTAGGATATCATTGTACAACTACGCAGCTAATGGTATTATTACTATGGAATTGGCTTAAAGGTAATATTATAAATGAAGAGATCAGAAGAAAGTCATTAGGTTCCTCGTTCACAATCAGATGCCTTAGTTACCGAAAGTAGGGTGAGAAGCCGTAGTAGAGGTCTGAGTAATAGAGCGAAGCACCGCAATAATACAAAGGGAAGTTTGAAGATTATGAGTGTAATCATTGTGGTAGAAAAGGGAACACAATAAAATATTGAAGACAACTGAAAAAGGAGAATGATGTACATAAAATTATACATCTTTTTAGCATCAAATAATCTCTAAAAACAGTAATTTCTATCAAATAACATAGCATATAAGGTTACTTATTATAATAAAATGCAATTTCAGGTGAAACCAAGCCCCAAACGAAGAAACAGGCGAGAAAAGAAGAAGATAAACGGAAGAAAACACAAGAAAAACAAGAAACACGCCCCCATGCCTTAAGAAACACGCTCCCATGCTTCTGAACACCAGAAAAGACAAAAATCTACGACAAAAGACAAAAACGGGGACTAAAAGCACGGGGGCCGTGCCCTTGACCACGGGGCCGTGGTCATCTACAAGAAAAAACAAAACAAATTTTCCACATGTCATAAAAATGCACGGGGGGCGTGCCTACGTAAGCACGGGGCCTTGCTTCACACTCTAGATTGCCTATAAATAGTGGCTCATGTTGTACTCATTTGGTGTGCCTTGAAGAGAGTTATATCCGGTTTTCACTTATAAAAACACCCACTAACACTCACATTGAAGATCTAGTGAAGAGTTTGAAGGCTTGGAGGTCATC
>NW_027500370.1:0-95400 GCF_021521415.1 Bidens hawaiensis
GTTGTTGAGCCTCAGTAAGTATGATCATACGCACCCCCAACTACTTTAGCCTTGTGCTAGTAGAATAGGGCCTCAATATCCGAGTATTTTGGTTGTTACCAAATAGAAAGGATCCTCAGCTATTTACATTTACAATGGTTGTTGCTATATTCCATTTACACATATGAATTGTGATTTTTACCTCATTACATATATATTAAAAAAACTAGTTTATTGCTCACCAACATTCATGTTAATAAAATCTATTTTTATGTTATGAAGATTGAAGACTTATCACATAGATTATACCTTTAGGATACTTTAATGAATTATATATTGTTGTAATTGTTTGTATTTAATCTTTGAACAAGTTGTATTTGAGTTATTGAATGAAATAAATGAGTTGGGTAAATATTGTCACTTTAATAGTGTTATTGTGTTCTTGAGAAATCCGTTGTGCCCCGGCGTGTACCGTTGCCTTTGGTCGGGGTGTGACACAAACGGTTTATGTGATAACCAATTGAACATATTAAACATTCATATTTGTTATATATATTGCTTAGGGTTTATTAGCGACGATGTTACCAATCTAATGTTATAGCTTTTACCTCGATTCATTGCTTTGTCAATCCAATTGTAATTTTGAATTGCATGTTTGACTGGTTGAGGTTAATTAATTTTGACTTTAACGACTGAGAGTCAAAATTTGTGATCATTAATATCAGGTTTATTCGTTATGAATAGCGAATAAAGGATCATTCGTGTCTAAAGTGGCCGAATGAACCCATTCTTATTGCTTGGATAACGAATAGGTACATCCGTTTGATCGTATAACGAATGACAACTCATTCGTCTTATATATGCAACGAATGAACTCATTCGTGATAGAGTCATTCGCTATTCTGCTATTCGTTATTGATTTGATAATGAATCGTCTCATTCGTTATAACAAATGGACTCATTCGTCATAACGAATCGATAACGAATAAGCTAAGGTATTTTTAACACAATACAAATTTTCTCTAAGTGTAAGTGAAATTTTGTATAATTTTTATAATGTTCGGGTTTATGTTTCAGAAATGGCAGACAAACATATGGCTGATTCTCTGGCACAAGAGAAACCTGTTATTCAAGAGGATCCACAAGCCTCACAGGTTCAAGCACCATAGGAACCAGAACCTCAAGCACAAGAAGCTGCACCTTCCATTGTTGAGCTGTCGTGTGATAAGAAACACAACATATGTGCATTCATGCAAGATGATTTTGTGGGCTGTGATATGTTTAGGGACGTTATTGCTTTCTTACTTCGCTCACGCATTCACTATGCTATATATGCTAATGACCCGGTACATTTTAACGCGATTTGTCCGTTCTGGGACACTGCTCACCATGTTGATGCTGAGAAGACTATCATAGGAACCAGAACCTCAAGCACAAGAAGCTGCACCTTCCATTGTTGAGCTGTCGTGTGATAAGAAACACAACATATGTGCATTCATGCAAGATGATTTTGTGGGCTGTGATATGTTTAGGGACGTTATTGCTTTCTTACTTCGCTCACAGCATTCACTATGCTATATATGCTAATGACCCGGTACATTTTAACGCGATTTGTCCGTTCTGGGACACTGCTCACCATGTTGATGCTGAGAAGACTATCATAGCCGTGATTCAGAAAAAGACGATCAAGATTGACGTTAATGTTATAACGCCGGGTCCTTTGATTTGCTGAAACAGTTGATCACCCACAAGAGTTCGACAAGATGTTGATTCAAGGTTTATTTCAGAGAATATTCTACAAAGGAGATCTTGACCGTTCACAACACAACAAGGCGTACTTGTGCAAACAATACAAGTACTAGCTATACGTTATTATACACTGCCTTGGTGGACGCAAAGGAGGATACGGCTAGTGCAAAATCATGTTATAGTCTGCATTCGTTGCACTGATCTCGAACAAGTCGTTTAATTTCTCGGGGCTGATATTTTATCACCTGAAGGAGAACTGCTTGGTTCGACATCAAAAGAACAAGTTTTTGATGTATTATCACTTTCTGAAGTTTATCATTAATGATCTGGTCCCTGATCTTGTTATTGATCAGCCTTTGATGAGTGATGTCACGGTGTTGGAGCACATGAGTGAAGATACGATAAAGCGTATGAAGACGTATCGAAAAAAGACTGTTGAGGATAGACCAAGGGCTAAGCGTTTAACTAGTCATTTGGAAAATCTTAATTATGTATGTCCATCTAATGATCGTTGGATCCACGACGGTTCCGATTCTGAACGTGAAGATGGACCAGGTGGGAACAATGACGGGAATGATGGTGGTGACGGAGATGATGGTGGTAATGGTGGAAATGGGGTGCTGGTGGATGTAATGTAGTTGAGGCAACTAGTTCTGAGGTTGCTCAATGTAAGAGAAAGGGTAAAGCTCCAATGAAAGAACAACCACCAAATATAAGAGCTTATAGGGGCAGTGGTGTGGAAGTTGGTCCTTACGAACCACGGTCGTCTGTTCCTCGACAAGTGCTTGTGGTACCTACTTCTTTTAGTGCTCCAGCTATTACTCTTATGACGATGACATCCACTGATCCGAGATTCGCTTCGATTCCACAATCGATGTTGTCTCCTATGCCAACCTCTCCTATCACAACGATTATTACATCTCCTGCTCCAACTACAATGCAAATGCAATCGTCGGCTCTATAATTTATGAGATTTAGTCTTCCTCAATGTCCAATTCAACTAGTACCTCCCTCATTTCATACTTTAACTGTTCCTCAACAAATATATATGTTGTTAAGCTTGATCCACCTCCTGTAAAGTCAAATGGCTGCTGATCGTAACTTGCAAGATCAAATCAGGATGGACCAGCGAAGAATGGTAAGCCACATCTCCTACTGTCAAAAGGAGAATCGTGAGATTCGAGCAATTGTTACTGCTCAGGGGGGGAGAAGATCATGGAACAGGAAAACGCCATCCTTCAACTCACATGTAAAGATGATATGCTTAAAATGTTGAAGAATAATGATGACGAAAAAGACCCCGATGCTGGTTTGGGTGGTCATGAACTGAAACAACCTACTGGTACATCATCTGCTGGTGGTGCTGAGATGGAGAGAAATTATCGGCAGTTGGTTGTATATCAAGATACTACTAACGTAAAGCCAATTCAGTCAATCAAATCCAACACAATCTTATTTATGGACAACGTTCGTGGAGTTTTCATGAGTACAGCTAACGCTGATGAGATCTAGGAAGGATAATTTGTAGACTATGTCTTATCTCGAGATAAAATCTAGTTGTTGGGTTTGAATGACAAGGAATTGGACGCGTTAGAAAACGAGGAGGATGTTGACATAGTAGATGATGACGAGGTTTTATTCAACATGAGTATTCCATCATGGGATACGTCGTTTATTTATGAAGACATCGAGGTTGAAGATGTGACAGTAGAGTAATATCCTGATCTATACACGCGTTCCAATGTTGATCAGGGTGTTCCATTCTTCACCAAAGAACACGTACAAGCTACTGCAAAGCATTTGGAAAAGAAAAAGAAGAAAGAGGTAGTATCTTAGAGTGGATCAGGTTCAAATGATTCTGCTTTCGAGGGCATGTTTGAGGTACGCAACAAAGCCCGTCTTTCTAATATTATTGAAGCATACAGATTTGTTGATAAAGAACATGAGATGAAGGTCAAAGCACATGCAACGGCTCACCAAAAGACAACCTTCAAAGCATCGAAGACCGTCAAAGGTGACATTGTATCGTGGTTGTATAGTTCAGAACTTAAGGTATGTATAATTAAGTGGGAGCATGGTGTTCAATACCACCAATATATCACTGATGTTCTCACGTTGGCGAGGCGGGATGTACAGACACTAGATAACCGGTCATTGGTGAATCGAGGTGGCAATCAAATGGCAGGATGGTTCCATCAACATCTACTGTTTGAAGTTAATCATGGTTTTATGATTTTCAAGCCACAGGTTCCAACGAGAAAGTATATAGACGAGATCGACACAAAAACATGCTGGAGGAAGCTTGTGTTGAAGGTCAAGCCGCCACGCATGATGAAAAGAGTGCCTGTAAAGATGTTTCCACAAAGTCTTTACTAGACATTCAACAGGTGGTACTATGACAACTGTACCGGTGAAGCTGTTATTGTTCTCGACACAGGTATGAAGACTAAGTTCATACGAGTCATTGATCCGATGTGGCTTGATAATTTATCGGAGTTGGATAATGACGTGTTGTTCAAAAATGAGATCCGATTTGTTGATATAGAAGATTATGAACGATCTATGCAATTCCAAGGATTCATGTGTGTTTGTAACGCGTTTGTAGTTCATAGCTGCATGGATTGGAAGACTAAGAGGTTTAGCTAATTATAGACAAAGAGCATGGGACGATGAGGAGTTTGTTAGTTCATCGTTTTTGTTGTGTCGGTCTTTGTAATTATTGCAATTTATTATTATTAATGTAAAAAGGCATTTTGGTCTTTATACCAGTTCATTCGTTATGTAATATATGTTCATTCGTTAAGTATGTTTAACGAATTAACTCATACGTTATATTATATGGCCATTCGTTAAGGATGTTTAACGAATGAGCCTAATCGTTATTAGTTATATACCATTCGTTATGGAATGAACAATTGACAAAGTTAAATGAAAATCTATTTGATAATCGGTTTTACTTGTTGAAACACAAAATCAATAATATGGTTAATGATAAACGGGTCAATGACGAAAGAACTCAATCTTAATTGTTGATGACCACAAATCAATTAACTGACAAAAGATTAAGTAATCAATTAATTAAAACCGTGTAAGCACGAAAGCAAACTCAAAGAATTGATTAATTACAAATCCAAAGTTAAATTTTATAATAAACAAAACCTAACATGCAACTCAACCCTACACCCGGAGATGGTTATGAAGCCTTTAGCCTTGCATCTGGATCTTCATGCTCTTGATTATGATGTTGGAGATGGTGTTCATGGATCAATCTTGTGATTAGAATGAGTGGTAATGGTGTAAGATAGCCTCCAAGAAGTCCCCCAACTGATAATTATTGAATGAATTCGACTCTAGGGTTTTTGGGCCTTAAATATAGAAGAAAAATCAATAAAAAGACTTTTTTTCGTCAGACCAGACCGTAGCCGCCGTAAGCAACGGTCTGCTAGGCCAAACACTGTTTCCTTCATAGAATCTTCGTTTCAACTTCGTTTTCCTCCCCGTTTGCGGTCACGTCTTCGTATTTCAATTCTCTATCACCTCATAGATCATCTCTTTCATTTCCACTCCATCATTAATGCTTCATATTAGCTTCTTTAAGCTCCATTAAGCTCCGTTAAGCTCCGCACACCTATAAACATAAAACCTATCAAAGTATTTGTGTTCGATACATATAAACAAGTAAACTACACAATATAAAACACATAAGGCGTGTACTTTTACCCTCACATCACATCCCCACACTTATCATTTGCTTGCCCTCAAGCAAACTCTCATGCAACACATACACCTCGATCGACGGTTCATCAATTATCAGTATTAATACTAGTGAGGTATAAGGTCATACCCAATTCCCAAGAACTGACACTGTCAAGGTTGATAACCCACCAAATAATTTAATGATACCTTTTAAAACTATGAAACCGCCCAAACGAGTGTACTTTGTTTCCGGTTAAGGCACACATGTTCATACCCCTCATAATATAATATCTCTCCTCTCGGTTTAATATATGGACCAGCAAAAAATGTGCTAGTATCTCTCTGCCCTCAATACCGAGTATGAACACAATGTAATAAGCTTGGTAGCAAATCATATCTCCACCCATTACCCACCGGTTTCATAGAGAAAATAACTAAAGGTTTTGTTGTGGCTTAGGTTAGGGTGCGGAAGTAGATTTATTTAGTGACTTGTGGTGGATGAAACACAATTTATTGACACCAACAAACAAACGAACAAACAAACTCACTAACTATTATTTACAACCAATAACGACTTTAAACACGAACTCTTTTTGAGTTTTTCTTTAATTTTTTTTCTTTTTTTCTTTTTTATCATTCATTTTTTTAACTGACAAATACTAATATCAATATACACAAACAACTGACCCGAGACATACGTACATTGTGTACTATGCTCGAAAAACAACTTAAATACAACTCTTAACATACCAAGTTTCATCCACAGGGTTAAGACAAAAGGCCAAGGCTAACACGGCTTGTAATGTGGGTTTAAACAAATGAAAGGGAAAAGGCACAAACTTGGCTCCTAAGGGATAATGTAGGGTAGGGAGTATTATTTTTTTTATATATAGGCCAATATAAAGTAGGTTTTCTACAGTTCTATTTCTCCATACAGGTGGTGGTATTAAGATCTCGAAATGCATGAGACAACCAAGTTCTAGATATCATGGACATACTGGTTACTCTCTATAATGGCACTCAAATGACATGTGTGTGTACTATATATTATATGTGTATTATATATAAGGCAAATCTTACACACGTACCAGAGAAATTAGGCTACCGATATGAAGCATGTGTACATGTCCCCATGACTCGCTATCCCCATCTAAACGGTTCATTTTAATTGTCTAATTTTTGAAAACCATTTGCATGGGAAGACTTTCGAGAAGCTTAAAAACTGACCATGACCAAAGACCTCTACTTGGCATTAATACTAGCAATTAACAAATTACAATTTCGTCTTTTGCGCACAATCAAGCTACTTTTAAGTCTAAAAATTTTTAATTTCTTCATATTCCATCCCCACAGTTGAGATTTACATTGCCTTCAATGTAACTCTGATTTTCAAAAATAGATGCAAACACGGGATATTCATACCAATGGCAATTCAAATGACAACCAATTACCCATCTCCATATTTAAATAAAGTTGCATACCATTAAACGAAACACATAAAGTTTTTAAACATAAACATAGACATAGACACTAACACCAACCACACGACCCAAAAGTTTATCACGCCACCCGACCACCCATAACACAATTATTAAACAGTCAACAAAATATAAAAGATAGAGAGAGACACGTGGACCTGATCAGCAGATCAGCGAGTGCTCAAAAATATGGCGGTTGCGGGTCACCAAAGATAGACCTCATAGTGTCCATGACACCAGAGAAGTTAAATGCATCTGACGAGCTTCCCGCACCAGCATTCTGAGCTGCATCTGCACGAGGATCCACCCACCTCGAATGATGAATCTGAGGTGGTGGATAGTGTGTACTCCCATCAAACAGCCCCAAAGACGAGTAGTCAATCATCGGTGGATTATCCACCACCGGCTCACCCTGATGCCACGCTGTATGTGCCCGACTCTGGCAATCATCCTCATATCGATCATTGATTTCTTGCTGCCAGTTATACGCGTGGGTTTGATTCCATGATTCCATTCGATCATATAATCTCTGGGTCTCTCTTCGCTGCATCTCTGCGTTCTGATTCGGTTGGTCAAATATGTACTGAAACTCACTGCCCCAACTACCATAGACCGGTGGCCTCGAAGCTTGTAACTAGTCAACCATTCCTGCATCATCTTGCACCATCTCGTGTGGAAGTTGAGTCGGGACATGTTGTGGCTGCCCCGATGAACTCCCCCCTTGATCACTTCTGACTGCCGGTCGTGGAGTTGGATGACCCCGACAAGCCAGAAAAGACATATACGGTTCCTCAATCACATTCTCACCATGCCCATTCTTCAATGCCTTCAGCTGCACTTGTGTATCAAAGTGTTGGAGATAAACATATCCTCCTTCCTCATGGTACATCAAACTTTCTTTCTGCAACTGATCGTTATCAAAAGGACGCAGAAACTTCTCAACCGTTGGTGTATCCGCTCGAATCGCTCCCTTTGCCTTCAACAAAGTTGTAATCAACCGACAGTGTGGGATAATTAACTTTAACTTCGTTTCTCTTGCCCTCCAGATATTCATCATAACCAAATACCGGTACGAAATCTTTGGTGTACCCGTCATCAATGCATGCAACACCGGAATTTCCCATTTTCTGACTTGAGTTTTGTCGCCCCGCTTCGGCATTACATTAAATACCATCACACTCAATAGAAACCTTGCTTGCAACTTCGGATTGTTTCTAAGCATCGTATGGGCAAATCCTGGTTTAAAAAGATCCAATTTCATTCCCTCAGACAAAGGATGTTTATCCGGGTTTACATACAACTCGTCTTCCGAAGGATACACATACTCTCCTGATGGCTTAGAATCAAATGGTGCTATCCTCTGCAAAGTATCCACCGAAATGACTACCTCCTTATTATTAGCCTTCCCAATCAACCTCATTGTCTTGTACGGATACTCCCCCAATCAACTGTCAACGATGCGACCCACTCTTGAATAGCATCCATGTAAATTTCTCTATCTTCGTTATCATAACACTTCAATGCGGCCTCCCAACCTAAGTTTTCAAACATGGTTATAATACCAAACGACCTCAAAAGATTACTCGAAACCTGTCTCTCACACATAAACCCATTTATTTTGTTTTTCAATTTCTCTATTGCATCAATAAACAACTCTGCTTGCCAATACGGATCCATTCCTGATAACGGTCCCTCGCCCCAAATTGGCTTAAGGGGGGGGCGCCATTCCTTCGTCTTCATATGGTACCTGTATGGGGTCATTCTCGCCCTCATAATCCCTCAAAATTAATCTTCTCTTGGGTAAAGGCGGTGGGTCGACCGACGATGAGGCAGCCTTCCCTTTGTTCCTTGGCGGCTTTTCTCTAGTATCACTGGTCCTTCCCATCCTACACAATCACAACCAAGAAAACAATGCAAGTCAAATAACATGATAAACCTTCCAAATATCCCCACACTTGTTGTTGCTTATGGGTGTATGAATCGTTTATTCAGTGTTTATAAAACCACTTCAAACTCTAACTTGTAAAATTTGATCCATGTCATTAACTCAACATATTCCATTAATTATATAAACATCAATCACTTTATATCAATCATCATGCAAAATTTAAACAAGTCATCATAATAACCTATAACACCCATAAACTAACCCTTTAACAATTCTAATCTTAAAAGTGTGGAGACATTATCACCATAACAATCCCCAACCTCAATCAATATGCATAAAGTAAAACTTGAAATTCCTCACAAACCTTAGGCGTCATAAAATTAGAATTAAGTGAAATACATACCTTTTTAGTGATGAAAGTTAATGTCCTAAGCTTCAATTACAATAAAAAATACTTAAACTTGAAAATCCCCAAACTTGATTTTTAGGGTTCTTCACACCCTCACGAATCCGGCAAAAATTGAGCAACAATTAATGAAAACCGACACCACAAGTGAGTTCCTCTCGAAAAATAATGAGTTTAGAGTCCGGAATCAAGAGATGTGGGTAAGAATTGACGGAGTTAAGGTTGTGGGTTTTGTGGTGTTCTTGGGTGGAAGAGAGGAAGAAGATGAAGAAGAAGAAAAAAATAAGAAGAATAAGGAGAGAAAGGGTAAGTAAATCTTGTGGTGGAGGTTAAAGAGAATAATAATAATAATAATATTAATTTTTTTTTATTTTTTTTTTTTGGAAAGCTGAAAAATCCCAACCGTAAGCTACGGTCGGGTGACCGTAAGCTACGGTCTACTTGAGCAAATTTTCACCGTAAAGCAGTTTAAGCGAACCGTAGCCTACGGTCCGACTGTACGGTCAACGATCAACGGAATATTTTTTTTAATAAAAAGATTAACAAAATAAAAAAAATAAAATATAAAAATAAAAACAAAAACGCTGGGGTTTCCTCCCGAGAAGCGCTGAATTTAAAGTCTATAGCCCGACGTTACCTGGCCCTTATCACTCGGCTGAATATGATGGTGCAGTAGCTATAAAGCTCACCACCGACTCATGTATGCTCTTATTCAAGTCCGCATCTTCCAAATATGGTTTCAACCGATGCCCATTCACTACCTGCCTTAGGTGATCGTCAAAATCTTCAATTTCAACCTCGCCAAACTGACCGACACGCTTCACCTGATATGGTCCCATCCATTTACTCTTTAACTTACCCGGGAACAGTTTTGCTCTCGAATTGTATAACCACACCCGTTGTCCTTCTTCAAAAGTTTTCCTCTTAATCTTTGCATCATGCACTTGTTTCATTGGGTCTTTATATGCTGACGCACACTCATACGCTTCATCCCGCAACTCCTCTAGCTCACATATATTCAACTTTCTTTCTTTACCTGCACACTCATAATCTAGATTAACATTTTTCACGGCCCATAAAGCACGATGGGCAAGTTCCACAGGTAAATGACACCCTTTCCCGTAAACCAACTGATAGGGGGTGGTACCAATAGGTGTTTTAAAAGCAGTACGGTAAGCCCATAAAGCATCGTTTAGTTTTGTTGACCAATATTTTCTATCGGGTCTTACTGTTTTTTGTAAAATTTCTTTAATTTGTCTATTAGATACCTCCACCTGACCACTTGTTTGAGGATGGTATGGTGTGGCTATTCGGTGGTTTACGCCATACCGTTTGAGTAATTTACCAAAATTAAAGTTTTTAAAATGGGAACCCCCGTCAATAATAATAATGCGAGGGACGCCAAATCTCGAAAAAATATTTGATTGGACAAATTTACAAACAACGGCATGGTCATTTGTTTTGGTAGCGATTTCTTCAACCCATTTTGAAACATAATCAACCGCCACCAAAATATAGTAATTCCCGAAGGAGTTAGGGAACGGGCCCATAAAATCAATTCCCCAAACATCAAAGATGTCCACAACGAGGATTGGTTGCATGGGAATCTCGTTCCTCCTGGAAATGCTACCTAACTGTTGACATCTCACACAGTTCTTAGCATATTCTGCTGCATCTTTAAATAAACTAGGCCAATAAAAACCACAAGCTAAAATTTTATGACCCGTTTTCTGCCCGCTGAAATGTCCACCGCATGCGAGTGAGTGTGCGTGTGACAACACACTTCGAATCTCCTCATCTGGAATGCATCTCCGATAGACTTGATCAGCCCCAATCTTGACCAAATCAGGGTCTTCCCACACGTATTGTTGCACCTTAGACATGAATTGATGTTTCTTTTTCTTGGGCAGAATTCTGGGATGGTACCTGCAAAAAGAAAATTAATGATGTCAGCATACCATAGTAATGTAGAAACAGCAAACAATTGTCCGTCCGGGAATGATTCATTTATCGCCCTGGTATTGTCTTCCTCTTGACCCGTCAGTCTCGACAGATGATCAGCAACCACATTCTCGCTTCCTTTCTTATCACGGATCTCCACGTCAAACTCTTGGATCAAAAAAATCCATCTAATTAAGCGCGGCTTTGCCTTCTTCTTTTCCATCAGGTACTTGACTTCGCTGTGATATGAAAACGCAATAACCTTGCTCCCACAAATATAAGATCTAAACTTATCCAAAGCATATACTACTGCGAGCAACTCCTTTTTTGTAGTTGTGTAGTTTATTTGAGCATCAGAAAGGGTTTTGCTTGCATAGTATATGGCAACGGGCTTCTTATCCACCCGTTGACCCAAAACAGCCCCAACCGCATAATCACTTGCATAACACATAATTTCAAATGGAAGTGACCAATCAGGTGATAGCAAAATTGGGGCTTCAACCAGTTTGTTTTTAAGAACATAAAATGCATTTAAACAATCTTCATCAAAAACAAATGGCACATCTTTTAAAAGCAAATTACACAACGGTTTTGTGATGACACTAAAATTTTTAATGAACCGTCGGTAAAATCCGGCATGTCCCAAAAATGACCGGATTCCTTTAACATTTGTAGGAGGTGGAAAATTAGATATGACATTAACTTTTGCCCGGTCAACCTCGATCCCCCTACTCGATATGACATGTCCTAAAACCGTTCCCTCTTGAACCATGAAATGGTTCTTTTCCCAACTTAAACCAAATTCGTTTCCACGCATCTTTTTAAAACCTTTGTTAATTCGTTTGAACATGAATCAAAAGATGAGCCGAAAATAGAAAATTCGTCCATAAAAATTTTAAGTGATTCCCGACCATATCTGAGAAGATACTCATCATGCACCTTTGAAAGGTGGCCGGGGCATTACACAAACCAAAAGGCATTCGCCTAAATACGAAAGTACAGTATGGACACGTGAAAGTGGTCTTATGTTGGTCATCGTGGTGAATAGCAATTTGATTGTACCCCGAGTAGCCATCTAAAAAGCAATAAAATTTCTGACCTGATAATTTTTCGATGATTTAGTCAATGAATGGTATAAGGAAATGGTCATTGGATGTCGCGGTGTTTAATTTCCGGTAGTCAACACAAATTCGCCACCAGGTCACCAGTCTGGTAGCAAGTTCTTCACCTTTTTCATTACGGGTTATCTGAATGCCCGCCTTCTTTGGAACTGTTTGCGTTGGACTTACCCAAGTACTGTCCGAGATAGGGAAAATAATTCCCACATCCAACCACTTCAGGACTTCTTTTTTCACAATTTCCAGCATGTTCGGATTTAACCGTCTTTGTGCATCATGTCCGGGTTTCACCTCGGGATCCGTGATAATCTTATGAATCACGATACACGGACTAATTCCCTTCAAGTCCGCAATCGTCCACCCAATTGCTGCTTTATACTCTTTCAATACTTCCATCAAAGCTTGTTCTTGTGTTTCTTCTAAGTTTGAGGCTATGATGGCGGGTAAAGTATCGTTGTCTCCCAAAAACACATATTTGAGGTGTTTTGGGAGTTCCTTCAACTCAACTGCCGGTGGACTCTCAAGTGATGGTCTCAATTTAGAGTCGATAGTGTCCGATAATTTCTCTACCTGTTGAGACCATGGTGGTTTTCCGATGCTTGCAGCATAGATTTCCACCTCTTTTTCTTCCTTCTCCAACTGATGTGAATGCTCAACTACAGTCCTGCAACAAATAACAGACTCTTCTGTGGCATCTTCCTCATTCTCATGAGGATTCAACCCGTCAATGATGTCAGCCGCGAAACATTCATCACTCACCAGAGGGTTAGACACGTTTGAAAAAACATTCAACCTAAGATTTTTATTCCCAAAAGCCATGTCAACTACTCTGGTTCTACAGTTTATTAAAGCATTAGCTGTTGCCAAAAAGGGCATACCGAGAATCACGTTCGGTTGCCGTTTTGGGTCAACTGTAACATAATCTAGAACCAGGAAGTCGACCGGGTAATAAAAATCCTCGATCATAACAATCACATCAGTAACAATTCCCCTAGGAAGCTTAAGTGTCAGATCAGCAAACACCATGGTGGTATCGGCTTTTCGAAGTGGACCAAAATCATATTGGTCATATAAGCTTCCCGGGAGAATACTCACCCCTACTCCAAGATCTAACAATGCCCTTGTCATTTTAAAATCGCCCACTTGAATGGGTATTATTGGCGTTCCTGGATCTTGCAACTTGGGTGGGAGGATTCCCGTCAAAACCGAACTCACATTAGATGTTAAGTCAACCTGTTTCGGCATCTTGTGAGTTTGTTTTTGAGTACACAAGTCCTCCAAATACTTTGCATATGCGGGGACTTGTTTAATAGCATCAATGATGGGTAAATTAATTTTTACTTCTTTAAAAACTTCCCACATTTCCTTCTGTTGTGGGCCCTTCTTCTTTGGTGATGATGTTGCGGGATTCACCAATGCTTGAGGAAACGGGACAGTTTTACCCGTGGGTCCCGTCTCTTTGGTGGTTGGTGTTTCTTTTTCTTTTACCGATTTGTTTAAATTTTTATTAATTAACGTTTTCGGTTTATTTATTTGGATAATCTCCAACTCATCATCAATGTTCCCATTTTTCCCCAAATATTCCACCATTCCTTCAACAACGGAGGATGTTGGATTTACCCCGTTATCATAAACCTTACCATTCCTAAGGGTACTTACCTGGTTAATGTGGGTATTCTTCCCACTTGAAAAACTGTCATTCTGATGGCTAGGATTCTTCAAGGTGTCACTCGGTAACTTAGTTGGAGTGCGCTTTAGGCTCGCCAATTCTTCCGCCAGTTGAATCACTTGTTTATCTCTTGCAGCATTTCCCTTCTCTTGGAGTTCCATCCTCTGATTCATTTGCTTCAATAACTCCATCACATCCTTAATCGACTCCTCTTTGTTACCAGATGAATTCCCTTGCCCCTGCTGAGAACTCTTTTGATACCCTTTATTGTAACCCCCCAAATCTCTTTGATTGTACCCACTCTGACCGCTTCCCGAACTATTGCCATACTATTTCTGGTTCGACTGATAACCTGTCTTCTGAAAACTACCTTGAAAGTTCGGGTTCTGTTGCGTGTTCGGATTTCCATGACTGAAGTTTGGATGATTCCTGAGGCCCGGATGATAAGTATTTGAGTTTATATTATTGTATTTCCTTTCACCCTGTACATAGTTGACCTCTTCTTCTCCAGTTTCTTCATCTTGCACAACCCCACAACTCGAAATTTCGTGTCCTAATTCCCCACAACCTTCACATACCGGATATGTTTTTCCTAAATTTCCGGCTCCTTGTACACCTGCAACCAACAACCTATCCATCTTCTTTTCCAATCTATCCATTCTATCTTCTGACCCATGACCTTCAACTGCTTTGACCACTGATCTTTTTGACATCCTATTCGACTGTGCTTGTCTCTTCGAATTACTCGCGTGTCTCTCCAAATGTCCCCAATCCTCGTTTTCGTCATTTGCAATGAAAGATCCATTCGTGGTGGCTTGGAGGTCACGAACATCATCATTTGAGAGACTATCATTGAATGCCTTTATCAATTCCCATAAGGCAATCCCATGATGTGGACAAGTCCTCATCAATCGTTTAAACCTTTGGAATGATTCATAGAAGGTTTCACCGGTGATTTGCTTAAAGTTTCGAATGTTGTTGCGGGCTTCTGTGGTTCTCTGGGGGGTATAATACTCATCTAAAAACTGTTGTGCCAAATCTTCCCAAGTGAAAATAATAGCTAATGGCAACGATAAAAACCACTGCTTTACCGCGTCTTTCAAACTGAACTAAAAAAATACCATCTTCACCTCTTCCGCAGTAAAATCTTGACTCGAGATGAGTGCGCATATCGAGTTGAAATCACTCAAGTGTAAGTATGGTTCTTCTGTAGCCTTTCCATGAAATGTCGGTAATCCCGTTAAACTGTTCTGCCTTACCGAAAAAGGTCTTCCCCGTCTGACTAGAATGATGATTGGTAGAGGATTCGTAGCCACTTGTGGAATGAAATGGCTTTGAACACCTCTGACTGGTGGTGGAACAAATGCCCTTGGAACTCCATCATCAAAATAATAGTACGGTTGTTCATAGTTTTGTTGCCGTCTTGGTGCTCGATCTCTCTGATTTTCGGGATGATTCTGTCTAATTTCTTGGTCATCACGGGGATATTGTTGCTGATATCGACCCCGCTGTTCGTCTCTACGCTCCTCCTCATCCTCATAATCGTAACCAAAATCATCCCCTATGTGCCAATTTTCCACCGTGCACGAGCACGATCAATCTCGGGTCTTTCCTCTCTCAAATCATTCTGTCTTTAACGGTTCACTGGAGCTGATCTAATTGACAAGTTGTCATCCATGTTTCTGGGATTACAGTTAACATCTCTTTGGTTGAATAGATTACAGTTTCTGTCACGGTTAACATTCTGGTTTTGTGGGATTGGTTGTTCTTGGTCATGTGGTTGGTAAGCATTTGGATCTCTTCTGCTTCGGTTACTCGTGGTCTCTTCTTTTGGTGGTATGAATTCGGGTATTTGGTTTAGTGTAGGTTTCTGAGCTGCTCGGTTTCGTCTTGCTGTTTTCTCGATTTCGAGATCAAACTAGAGCGGCTCTTTCTCACGGGAATATCTTGTCTGCATCAACATGTGAAGTTACTTGCACAGACACAAACACTAACACCCCGCGTAAAATCAACGAAGAAAAATTAAAAACAAAAACTAAACCTAAAAACTAAAAACTAAGCTAAACTATCACTTTGCGCGTTGATTCCCCGGCAACGGCGCCATTTTGATCGATGTCGAAAGGTCAATCAAAAACATTTGTAAAATACCTTTACTAGATAGGGCAAGTAAGGTGTTGAATCCACAGGGAATCAGTGGAAAGTGCAAGTTAAACTCAAATTTGATTATAAAAAACTTAAAGTGGACAGACGATGTCAAGCGATTTAAATGAGTAGTTTGTAAACAATGATATGAAAATAACCAAACTCCAGGGTACGGGTTTTGCAACAAGTTAAGGAATTGATAAACTTCTTTGGACGGTTTCTTATAGAATATGTAAACCAAAAGACTTAACGATTGACCGTGTTGATCGTCAGAACTGAATCTGAACAATTGACAAAGTTAAATGAAAATCTATTTGATAATCGGTTTTACTTGTTGAAACACAAAATCAATAATATGGTTAATGATAAACGGGTCAATGGCGAAAGAAATCAATCCTAATTGTTGATGACCACAAATCAATTAACTGACAAAAGATTAAGTAATCAATTAATTAAAACCATGTAAGCACGAAAGCAAACTCAAAGAATTGATTAATCGAATGATTAATCAATTACAAATCCAAAGTTAAAGTTTAGAATAAACAAAACCTAACATGCAACTCAACCCTACACCCGGAGATGGTTATAAAGCCTTTAGCCTTGCATCTGGATCTTCATGTTCTTGATTATGATGTTGGAGATGGTGTTCATGGATCAATCTTGTGATTAGGATGAGTGTTAATGGTGTAAGATAGCCTCCAAGAAGTCCCCCAACTGATAATTATTGAATGAATTCGACTCTAGGGTTTTTGGGCCTTAAATATGGAAGAAAAATCAATAAAAACACTTTTTTCGTCAGACCAGACCATAAGCTACGGTCTGGCTACCGTAAGCTACAGTCAGACCGTAAGCTACGGTCTGGAGAGACTGCTTCACGGTCTGCTAGGCCAAACATTGTTTCCTTCATAGAATCTTCGTTTCTACTCCGTTTTCCTCCCCGTTTAAGGCCACGTCTTCGTATTTCAATTCTCTATCACCTCATAGATCATCATATTCATTTCCACTCCATCATGAATGCTTCAAATTAGCTTCTTTAAGCTCCATTAAGCTCCGTTAAGCTCCGCATACCTGTAAACATAAAACCTATCAAAGTATTTGTGTTCGATACATATAAACAAGTAAACCACACAATATAAAACACTTAAGGCGTGTACTTTTACCCTCACATCACACACTTCGTTCACTAAATCACTCAATCACCTATCACATATCAAGAACTAGATCCGTTAATGTATAATAGTATGAATTGAATCGTATTTGTTGATATCAGGATCTCTCAAATTCTTCCAAAACTTTGAATAATCAAGTGGCTGAAAGAAACATCACCAATCTTCAAGACAATGTTGAAATTCCTGAGAATCCAACACTTTATATTCATTCTTATCATCCTCAGGATAATATTATTGGTGATGTGAATGGAGGTGTTTGTAAACATAGACAAGTTTCTAATCTATGTGATGATAATGTATTGTGTGCATATGCGGACATGCATGCATCGCACATCATGAGTATCACCAGATACACCTGCTTTTTCTAACACATATAGAACCGACAAGTGTTACTATGTCATTTCTAGATTCGTCTTGGGTAGAAGTAATGCAAGAAGAGTTTCAGCAGTTTGTGAGACTGTGTGTTTAGGATCTTATTGATAAATCGGATCGGGTTAAAAGGGATATCCCAACTAAATGGGTATTTAAGTGTAAGAATTGGATCATGGGTGGTAATCGTGCGAAACAAGGCACATTTAGTTGTTCAAGGATTTAATCAGCCAAAAGGCATGGACTACGCTTAAGTATATGCTCTAGTTGCGAGATTGGAGGCTATACGTATTTTATTACCCTATGATACCTTCAAGAATTTCAAAGTATATCAGATGGACGTTAAGAGTGTGTTTCTTAACGGGGAAATTCATGAAGAGGTGTATGTGAAACAACCTCATGGTTTTGAAGATCCGGACTATCATGAGCATGTTTACTGTTAAACAAGGCTCTATATGGTCTTCATCAAGCCCCGAGAGCTTGGTATACCACACTTGTTGACCATTTGATTGATAGTGGCTTTAAATGAAGGACCGTGGATTGTACTCTCTTTTATATGCCAGTAGAAGAAGATTTTCTCCTTGTGCAAATTTATGTCGATGGCAATATATTTGGCTCAACAAAGTACAAGTTATGTAATGACTTTGAAAATATGATGCAAACAAAGTTCGAGATGAGTTTGATAGGAGAGATGAGTTTCTTCTTAGGGTTGCAAGTTCATCAGCCTAACGACGGGATATATAGGCATCAGACGAAGTATGTGAACGACGTCTTGAGCCGATTGAAGATAACTGCCGAAAAAGTCCCTTCAACTCCTCTTCCTGTGGGTCACAATTTGTCACCGAACGAATTGGAGGATACCATTGATCCAACCCTTTATCGAATTATGATAGGTTCTTTAATGTTTTTACATGATCACGTCATGATATAATGTCTGTTGTTTGCTTGTGTGCCATGTATCAAATGAGTCCCTGAGTGACTCATCTAGCGGCTATAAAGTGTATTTTTCACTATCTGAGGGGTAATCCTGACATTAGGTTATGGTATCCCAATGATGATAGTTTTGATCTTATTAGTTTTTTCAGATTCCGACAATGGAGGATGCAAGATCGACTTCAATTCTACAACAGTAAAATGTCAGATTCCGACTATGGAGGATGCAAGATCGACTTTAACACTTCAATGATGTATGGTCTTATGGCCTTAAATCCTGTACTTATAGGATGCTTTGAAAGTTCCGGACTCCAGTGGGGTTTTATGTGGTTTCTCATCTGGGTATTCACAAATTTGAATATTATTTTGCTCACAAGGCGAATCCGCAGTTTATCTGCCAATTATAAGTCATTAAACTTGATTACTATTGTACTTTGTACAAATTCACTACTGACTTGATCAAACCACGCTGTGAGTCATATATTGTCCCCTTGCTTGCGTCTTATTACCATTAAGAAACGGACCACAAGGGACACAACGTATGCATGCCATATATATTAAATCGTGCATACTCATCCGTGGGAAAGGTACTCAAAGTATTGCTTGGTAGCTGGGGTATATCTTGTAGTGGGGATTATTTGCTAGCTTGCTATTGTAAAAGTTGAAAATCAAATATTTTGATCTACTGATTTCAAGGTTTAAGTCAAGTTAGGGTGATATGGTAAAAATCAAAAAATAATTCTGAGTCTAGATTAGAGGTTGATAGTTTCTAATATTATGTGCTCTAATTGAAACTTAAAGCATATAAAAAAAATTCTGAAAAACTTGTTATAAGGCCTAGGTGGACAAGAATACCAATGACTGACTTAACATCAATCATAATAAAGCTGAAATATAACACTGTGATGGACGGAATTCTTTGTCAATATGATTCCCTGCTCGAACTCACAAAAATATGTATTACTTTTGTAGTTTAAATGTCAATTTTTGTTTAGTTTGAAATTTTAGTTTGTTTTTGATAAAACGTTTGAAAAAATCAAATAGATTTTATCTTCTACTTTGTTTTGATTACCGAGCTATAAGAATTTAAAAGTTGAAAAAGAAAGGATTTACTCACGATTTTAAGTTAAAATGCTAATTTAAGGGCCTTTAAAGTAAATTTTAAAAGTATTTTAAGGTAAATACATCAAAAAGTTGGTTTTTATGGTTAATTTAATGGGTTTTGAATGGTAAAAATTCTCATATGTTAAGGTAATGGTTCATTTGTTACTACGATGTAACGAATAAGTGTTCATTCGTTAAAGATAAATAATGAATGTGTTACATTCATTATACATTTACATTCGCTTCCGCTCATTGATCACGAATGAAGGCTATTTGTTGAACTATTAACGAATAAAGGGTCACTCGTTACTTATTTAACGTATGAAATGATGTATGTGTTTGATTCTTAACGAATGAGGATTCATTCGTTATTTTTAATAATGTATGGGCTATTCTTTTGTCTTGGGATACGTGTAATCATAAACGGCATATATATACCCTATTCAACGAATGAAAGCCCATTCGTCTTATACATTATTACACTAAAAACCCTAAACACAAGAAAATCACGGCCAATTTTTTTCCAGAATTTCTAATCCTTTTGTTTTGATTAATTGATCATCGATACATAATAATAAGGTATAAACGAGTCGTGTGATTATCTTAAATTTAGTTTTGATCCAACTTTGATTGGTTTCAAAGATTAACAAGTTGTCGAACATAAAATTGATTAATTAGACTATAAAACTAGTGTTAAAACTTGATTAGACGACTTAGGCTTAACATCGATGTATGATCGATCATATCTATACAAATTTTAATGTAAATGGTTGAGTTTTGAGAATTTAGAATTTCAAACTGCATGTTTGACTTTCAAGTGTTCATTTTAATTTGAACTGCTTTGGTCAAAGAGACCATTCCTTAAGGTACATTAGTTAATCTAGTAACGAATGATTTCTCATTCGTGTACGGTTGATAACGAATGTTCACATTCGTTATGGTATTTAGCGAATAGCCTCATTCTTTGGTTCATCTAACGAATGAGATCTTTGTTTAAATAACGAAGGTGCAAGACTTTAACAAATGTAATCATTCATTTAAAATAAGGGTTAACGAATGTGTCTATTCGTTAATAATTATTAACGAATATGACTAGTGTCATTCGTTATTCATTTAATAATAACGAATGAGGACAATGTTGTTCATATTTATGTATATTTCAATTACTAACTTGTGCGTTTTTGCAGGAATGGCTGAAATATTTAGGTTAATGCTCCTGAGGGTGAGTGAGAACAAACCATTGCACAAGAGGCTCCAATTGATATGTCAATTGAGAATCCCGAGGCCCAAGAAGAAACACAAGAGGTCGGATTAGCATATGATAAGAAACATAATATATGTGCTTTCTTGAGTGAAGACTTCTTCGAACGAGCAATGTTTGGGAGTATGATATCATTTCTCAAGAGGTATAGGATTCATTATACTTTCCCTTCTGCATTTCAACTCCAATTCAGTACTATCAGACCTTTCTGGGATACTGCTAAGTATATCCCAGAGGAGAAGCACATCGAGGATGACATACAAGTAAAGAAGATTGCAGCTAATATTGATGTGATACGTAAAGTATTACAGTTCACAGATACAGATGATGACCGATGTGAGTTTGACAAATACTTTATCAAGGGATTATTTGGGCGTCTAAAGTAAAAAGGATATTTGGAGAAATCTCAATACAACAAGGAGAATTTGTGTGATCACTATAAGTACATATTACACGTACTTATGCATGCCCTTGGTGGACGAAATGGTGGCTTCAATGAGTGCAAGATTATGATCCAGTCAGATTTTGTTGCTCTCTTTCTTAACAAGTCATTCAACTTTTTAGAAATGGTGTTCTATCACCTCAAGGAAAACTGTACAACTCGGAAGCACAGGTTGTTGATGTATCCCCGGTTCTTATAATTGATCATCAACCATTTACAGCCGAATATGGTGAAAGACCCACATATTTACGCAGATTTAATGATTCTCGGCACATGAGTGAAGACACGATGAGACGGATCAGAACTTATCGTGGGCAGACTTCTCAGACCAAGCCTAGGTTCAAGAGGTTGATTGATCACGTAGCTCGTGTTGATTATGTAGCTCCACCTAATGATCATTGGATCCATGATGACTCGGATTCAGAACATGAAGCTGGTGAAGGTGGGTACGATGGTGGTAATGATGGTGATGGTGGTCCGGGAGGAGATAAGGGGGTTGTTGCTGTCACTGTTTTGAAACCCGGCCCGGCCCGGCCGTCGGACAGGTCCGACCAGGACCCGATCTCAGAACCGGGTCGGGTGAGGCATTTGACCCGTTTTCGAAAAACCCGGCCGGGTTTGGCGGGGTGGCGGTCGGCCCGGACCCGGTGACCCGGCGGGTCAACCGGTAAAACCCATTTTTTATTAAATCTAAAATGAAATGTGTATGGTGGGATTCGAACTTGGGTCATTTTCTAGATAGAAGCTTTAATAATTACCCATGAGTCAACCAACCAAGCTTCATTGATGTCTATATTGATCAAATATATATCATATATATTCAAAAAACAATGTATAAAACATAAGTAAACATTAAAGTTTGTGATTATTATTATTTTTTGTTATTATTAATTTTTATATGTATATGAATTATATATATATATATATATGTATATATATATATTTAAATTATTTATAACGTCATCCGGGTCAAACACCGGTCCGGTCTCCCGGGTCAGTCCGACCTTTGACCTGGTAAGACGTCCGGGTCGACGCCCGGGCCTGGTCTGAAAACATTGGTTGTTGTGGCCTGTAAACGTAAAGGAAAGGTTATTGCGACAGAAAATCCTAAAAAGAAGAGACCTCGCAGAGGATCAGGTGTTGAGATACCAGGATCGCAACCGATTTTTCATCTAGCTTTATCTATTACACAAACACTACTATTTACTTATCCTTCAAGTTCCCCGGTGGTAACACTTATGACAACTACCTCAATTGATCCGAGATTTGGTTCTATTCCTTGGACCATGTTATATCCGATGGTTACTCCTAAACAAGTTGAGGCTACTACTAGTCCAATTGTACCTGCTCAACAACTATTTAGGTCAGATTATTCGTTTATGACTTTCAATGAACATGTTGGCCTGATGTAGTTGATTCATCCAAGATTCTATGAGCTACCAGTTCAGCATCAAATGTTCTATTTGATGAATTCGATTCATCTTCAGGAAAATCAAATGGCAGCTTCATCATCAGGTCATGCAGCAGCTTGGGGGGAGTCGGATAAGCAATTAGTGGTATATGACGATCCCACTAATGTGCGGCCTGTGAATTCGATCAAGGAAAACATGATCCTGTTTGTGGATGAAAAGGGGATTGTTATGAGTTTGGCAGATGCTGATGAGATTGAAGAGGGTGAGTTCGTGGATCACTCGCTGACAAACGAGCAGATTACCATACTGCTTAACTTAAATGAAGAAGATGTGGACGAGTTGGAGATAAGAGAGGATGTTGAGGTGGTGGATAATGTAGAGGTTAGGTTTGTTACCAGTGTTCCATCTGGAACATGACGTTTAGTTATAATGATGTGGATATGGAAGATGTGACAGCTGAGGAATGTCCCGAGATGTATACACACGTTAACTCTGATGAGGGAATTCCGTTATATACTACATAACATTTTCAAGCAGCTAAAGACGTCTTTAGAAAGAAAAAGAGAAAGATAAAGGTAAAGCTTAAGTATCAGCTACCGAGACAAGGTCTTTGGATGGTATGTTCACTCACAATATGGCGAAGATGAACAATATGATCGAGGCCTTACAATATGCAAAACGTGAAGATTACAAGAAATCAAAGGCTCGAGAATCATCATATCAAATGAAGAAGTTCGTGTACGCCTCGGATCTTAAAGTATGTATTGTCAATTGAGAGTACGACGTTCTGTATTTTCAACATATCACTGATGTGCTTACTATGCCGAGATGGGACGTTCATACACTTGCCATTAGACCAATCATGAACAGAGGTGGAAATTAACTGGTGGATTGGTTCTATAGGAATTTACTTCACGAAGTACGGTATGGTTTTAAGTTTCTCAAGCCATAGGTGCCCACACGAAATTATGTGGATGAAACTGATCCACACATCGGTTGGGGTAAGTTGGTGGTTAATGTAAAGTCGTTGCGTGTTTTGAAGAAAGTTCTTGTAAAGACTTTTCCCCAAAGTCTTTATTAGAAGTTCAACATGTGGTATTATGATAACAAGACCGGTGAGGCTGTAATCGTATTGGGTTCGGGATTGAAGACTGAATTTATTAGGATGATTGACCATATGTGCATAGTTATCCAACCTATAGGAGTCTGATAATGAAGTTTTATTTAAGAGTTGGATCAGTTAGGCGGACGTCAAAGACAACAAGCAAGCTATGAAATTCCAACGTGTTATTCGCGTTTGTTATGCTTTGGGAATCCATAGTTGTGCGGATTGGAAGACTAGCAGATTCGCGATATAAAAGACAAAGAGCTCGAGACGAGGGGGAATTTATTAGTGAAATGTTTTTCGTCTTGGTCTTTCTATAAAGTATTTTGGTGATTAGGATAATGTACTAAGGGTAATTTGGTAAATTCACATGCACATTTGCTACTTGTATAACTCGTTCGTTAGAGAAGCTAATAACAAATGAGTCCTCGCATTTATTAGTGCTCATTCGTTAGGGAATGTTAACAAATGAGACTAACGTATGTGCTTATTCGTTATGATAGCAAACAGAGATTAAAGTATGACAGCGAATGACACTCATTCGTTTTGCGATGTATAACGAATGAGAGTCATCGTCTATAAATATCCTGTAAATTATTCTAATCAATCACGGTTCTTATTTTATCAATCCGCATACCGTTACTCTGCCCAAATTCACTCTCAACACACAGTAACACACACAAAAGTAATCTAATCATAATTCATATCAAATGACTATATCAGTAATGTATGAACTTGTAATCGATCAAATTCGTGGTTCCTCATACATCTACGCCTGATATAATGCATACAACTTGCTTGTGTGCAATATATATCAAACTTCACCAAGGGAATCTCATCTGATTGTTATCAAAAGGATATTTAGATACTTCAAAGGAGATCTTTTCTTGGGAATCTAGTATCCATCTTGCACAAAGTCCCATATTATTGGTTTTGCAAATAGTGATTATGTATGTTGTCAAATAACAAGAAAATCAACATCTGGAGGATGTTAGTTCTTTGGAGACGCATTGGTGTCTCCAAAATTTTATCTAAATCAAAATTCCCAAGTGTGAACGATTTTGAACTACTAGTAAATGAAGTCAGTTAGAAATGGTGGTCCACATACTAGAATCAAACCCACAATTATCAAACAATTGTTTCATATTCTCCTTCGAAGAGGAGCAAATGGTGCAAAGAACCGGGGACACATCAGTTCCCCGATTCGCTAGATTCATGCGAGTACGAAGCTTGTTTGAAAATATCTGCCATCCCAAAATATAGACATATGCTAGATGATAAGTTCACTAACTAAGCTTTAAAGCACATGTCATGTGTGGCACACCCCAACCTACGTCAAAATGCCGAGGTGCGAACCGTTGGTTCACAGCTCACAAGGTACTATCATAAAATTTAAATATGAAAATATCAAATTTATTTATCAAGGTTAATGGTATATGCTACCGTACTCATACAGTTTAAATATAACCAAATAAACCATATATCTTAAACTCATAAAATCAAACACAATAGTCTTTTAATCATATTAACTTAGGGTCTCTCTAATGATTCTTCACCTTAGCTTCAAACCAACTGATAAGCTACATATGCGTAAAACATAATAAAGATTGTCAACATGAGATTGAGTGAGAAAATCACTAGTTTTGATATAATAGTAACAAGTGAATAAATGAGCAAAACTGATATTATGAGCATAAATCAACCAAACCATGAGAAAATAGTTGGTGTCAGTTGACCATTGCCTAGAAAATCAGGCTTTGTCTACTATGAAAAAATAAATGCAAATAAGGGTGTCCGTTGACCATTGCCTAGCGAATCGGGCTTTGGCTACTAAGACGGCGTATGATCATACTTTAATGAGATTATGATGGACCTCTTCGAATGCGATAAAGTTAAGCAACTAGACAAATAGCAATTAGTCAATCAATCAATAAACACACAATATTCATAGTTTGCTAGTGTGTATAAGTCAGTAAAAAAACGTGGGGAATGATTTCTCACCTTACTACTTAGGTGAGATTAGAGAATAATAAGAATAATGAGAAATCAAACTTTCAACATGCTAACTGAGTTAACTCGAATAAATCTGAAACTTTGAGACAATAAATTAGAATTAAAACCGAGAACAATGCAATTGGAATCAGGTTAAATGGGCGCGTAAAACTCAAGTTATTAGTTTTTCAATATTTAAACGAGTTGGTATTGTTCAGAATCCGAACTTCGAGTCGAGAGTCTGCATCTGACCAGTACATTCAAAATTCTATGGTGAACAAAAAAGTATCGTGGACTGAAAACTTGTTACGACCTGAAGATTGAGAAAATGATAAGCCAAACGAGTTTGGCCAAAATACCCTTAACAGGTTGGGATCAAATTGATCAACGAGACTCCCTCAATCAAACAAAATGATTGAGGTATTTCTTTTAATTAGATGAAAACCTACAAAAATGCATAAGACGACTTACCCGGAAAGGCTCACTAGGAGAAATTCGTGGTCAAACATTTCTTGAACTTGAAAGTCAACGTAGCAAGTATGAACTTAATTAATTCTTGAAGAAAATGACGAAGAGAGAGAGAGAGGGAGAGGGAGAGATTTTGTGGGTTTTTTCTAGGGACGACTGAGACAGGAGGTTCAGGGTTTGAGAATGTCTTTAGGTTAAATATATAGAGGTTGGATTAGTTGTTTTAGAAATCACTCGATTAAGGTAACCGAATAACTTAATTAAGACGATATCGGCTCATCAAACACAGAAATTGGTTCTTGCAAAAGGCGCAAATGAATGTGGTGATGTACCATATCTAATAGGGTTTTATTGAAGCTAAAAACACGAGATTTGAACCAAAACTAAGAGATTTAGCATTTAAAACGAAATAAAAAAATTTGGCTGATCTGGAGGGTTGGTCACGCTACGTGGTCGGGTAAGGTTTACCCCTTTGCACTATGCGGTCGGGTAAGGCAAAATCCTGATTTTCAAATGTTGTCAATTTTAGCCCCTGAACTTCTATTGATGTGTTTTTTAGCCATTTTAAGCGATTTTAAGAATTTCTATAGGCTATTTGACATTATTAAAAGTTTTAAAATCACAAACTAAGTAAAACAAAATTAATACAAATACAAATACGAAAGATCCAAAATGTTACAATGTGTACTTATTGTTATATTTTACCATATAACATAGCATATTAGGCCATAACTAGGTGTTAATGACATTTCTAAGTCCACTAATTGGGTGTTAATTAGGTGTTAATGACATTTCTAAGTCCACTAGGTGTCTTACCTTATGTAATGTCACAATAGGTCATAAAAATCCGTTCAAATTTCAATGTCATACACTAGAAGACAAGTCCACTAGATGGGCCTTAATGGTCCATTTCATGCGTTTATGTCAAGGCCGGCTCTCAACCATGGAAAGGTGGTCGATCGACACCTACCCGACGCCCCATTATGCTAAAAATTAACTTTTGTTATATATATATATATATGTATATATATATATATATATATGGAAGGGATAATTTGATAACTTGTTGAGTTTTAAGAACTTTAAAAACTTCATTTTTAACCACACATTTAATTATGTAGGTTAGATTATTTGATTAAGATTAAATCTGATTAAAAAATGAAGTATGAGAGAGAATAAAGATATACAATGATTACACTAATTTAAATGTCCGTTACACCTATGTAAATAGTTGACTCGGTGTGTAAAAAATGTTTTAATTTTTCTACGTACATGTAACCTACATATATCACATATATGTATAAAAAATTTAAAAAAAAAGTTGTTAGTTCTTTCGAGTTCTTAAAACTTAATAAAATGGTTCTTAAAAGAAGTCAACTATATACATACATACATACATATACATATATACGGTGGGGTTAAAATAAGAAGTGGAGTTTGTCTAAGAAGTGTAAGAAGTATTCTGATGCGTTAGATATGTTGATCTGATTGTGGATATGGAAAGTGTGTTTATTGTGCAGTGTGTTTTATTTTAGTTGCGGTGTGTTTATTGTGCGGTGTGTTTTATTAGATCTAATGGTGAAAACACACTTTCTACACTTCTTAGGAAAAATCTACTTCTTATTTTAACCTTGATCTCTCTCTCTCTCTCTCTCTCTATATATATATATATATGTATGTATATATATATATATATATATATATATATATATATGTATGTATATATATATATGTATGTATGTATATATATAATGATCAAGAGAGAACTCCTTCTTAGAGAGAGAACTAGAGAACTAATAATGTAGTATTTTTAATTTAATTAAAAAAATATTTTTAATTTTTTTCTTTCATCATTCTTATATGTTGTAATTCTTCTCCACAAAATTTTTTTAAAAAAACTCGTTGTAATGCATATATGTAATACATCGACTTTTTCTTAATGGATAGGTGCATTAGTGTGTATTTTTATATGTGTAATAGTGTTGATTAGCATATATGCAATTGTTTGTATTGTATATGTGCAATAGTGTTATACTATATACAAAAATAAAAAAATCGATATAGTATATATGTGCATTGTTGTTGTATTACATATATGCGATAGTGTGTATTGCATATAATTATTAGTATTGTATTTGCATATATATTCAATAGTGTATATTGTATAATGCATTTGTATTGTATTATATGCAATAAAATACTATTGTATATATGCAATAGGCATTAGTGCACATATGCACTACACTGACAAGGTTTTTTTTTTGTTTTTTTAGTAACAATATCATTTTATTAAGAGGAAAGAAATAAAAATCACGAAATAATTTTTTTTAAAATAGGTAAAAATAATTCTTGGCAAGTGTCACACCCCGATCAAAGGCGGCGGAACATGCCGGGGTGCAACCGATTGCCCAAATACACAAGACACTAATTAGAGTGACAATATTTAATTAACTCATTTTATTTCAACAAATCAATAAACAACACATTTCGTCCACACAAACAAATTGAATACAAGTAACATTTATATTGTGTTTTACTAATACCCTAATGGTCTTGGTAACGTTTTTCGTCAAGTCCTCGAGTCAACAAAAGTCAAACCTGTAACATTTCATAAAATAAAGTTTGTCAACACAAAGGTTGATGAGCAATTCATAAGTTTGAGCATATAAATATGTAGTAATAAGAAGCCACAACACTTGTATACAAAACAATGAATAAAAGCACTAGAATTGGATAAATTGACAATTGCTAAACACATTAGCAACACCTAGCTATCTAGGATTTTATGACAATTGCTAAACACATTAGCACCACCTGGCTATCTAGGATTTTATGACAATTGCCAAACACATTAGCACCACCTAGCTATTCTAGGATTTTATAGTTATCGTTAATTGCATTACGTTAACGACACCTTGCCATGAGGGGTTGTCAAATGGTATAGGATTTATAGTTCCACCATCCAAAAGCGATAAACACAAAAGCATATAAACATGTAAGCATAGGACACCAAATCAAGCAATTATTCAGGTAAAGTATACAATCACGTTTGTGGGTATAAAGATTCAAGTAATTAAAGCATTTAGTTTAATAAGTATGAAATGTCACCCCAAAACGGAAGATGGAAAACGGGGTATGAAAGTACTCACCTCGATTGATGAATTGAGAACTAATTAATGATGGACATATAGAAGGCTTGTGAATAAAACGAACGTATCCAACTTGAAACGATAAACACCTTAGCTAAAGATAAATAATGTAATATATTAATGAACTTGAAACCATGATGTAACTATATTGGAAACAATGAACGATAAGGTTTGGTTGTAAATCGTATTACCGATTAATTTGTTAATGATTAGGGACTCGTACTAAATTGATAATTTAAAGATGAAATATTATTATTTTATTGGGCTTTTAAATAACTAAACCAATATCCAAATAGAAACTAGACGGGCTTAATTTAAGAGTTCGGTTTTTTAAAAATGAATAGATAATAAAGTTTATAATAATATTATTAATGATAAGATAGTAATGATAATGATAATTTCAAAAAGTAAAGTTTCATATATATATATATATATATATATATATATATGCAAGATATTGACGGTAAAAATAATAACCATAATTATTATTAATAATACTAATAGTAATAGTTAGAGAATAACGATCTTAGTATTTATTAATGTGTTGTTGATAAAAGTAATAATAATAATAATAAATCATATTGATAGTATTTATGATACCATACCCGATGTCGGTTTGATTTCTAAACGAATTCATAAAATAAATATAATAATACTATTGTTAATAATAAATGGTAAAATATGATTTTACTAAATAATAAAAATATGATCTTTATTAATAATAATAACGACTTTAATATTTATAATATTAATAATAGTAATAATAATAATATTAATATTAACAATAACTAAATTTAATAGTAAGTTATACGTAAAAATACTAATAAAAATCTTTATGTTTTGATGTTAATATTAATAGAAATAATAAATTTGTTAAGTATATAAAACTAATAATACCAAAACCGGTCTAGGATGAGACCCGAACCCGAGACCTCTAGTTTAAATCACTAACGTTCAACTCAACCGAAACCAAGGTAAAAAAAATTGTTAATTTAAACCCATATTAAAATAATATAACCATTTCCCGGGTGTTCGTCTTTTACCCAAATCAAACCAACACTATATTCAAACCAACCCGTTTCAAGTATATAATCAAACAATATAACCGATTTATTAATGATTTAAATCTGACAATCGTCATACGAAAACTAACAACATTAAATCCCAAATTAAATTTACCTATTAGACGTGTATATACCCGTGGCTCTACACCGGAAAGAAATCTGAGCCAGACCCGCCGGAGACGATGACAGCAGCCGGAGATGAGAGAGAGACGGAAAGAAAGTGAGGGAGAAGAGAGAGAGAGGGAGACGACGCGAGAGAGATAAAGAGAAAGAGATATGGTGCATGGTGGCCGGCATTCCGGTCGCGGGAATAACGAAACAGGAAAGGGGAAAGGGTCGGCGACTGGGTTGAGGTCGGTGGGGGTTGCAGAGGTCGGAGATGGTGATATGGACTAGCTGGACCGCAGCTCCGGCCGCCGGAGACACTGCCGGAAAACCGAGGGGAGAAAGGAGAGGTGGGGTTGGCCGCGGGTCATGGTTTACGGACCAGAGGGGGAAGGAAGGTTAGTAGTGGTGCGTCAGTGGTGCGTCGGTGGTCCGCCGGAAATCCGGACTCGCCGGAAAACGGCAGGAGGGTGGGGGTGGCGGCTGGGCAGGTATGATAGGTTAGGGTTAGGGTTTTGCTTTTATATATGCATAACACATATTTACAAAATGGCCCTCCAAGTTTCAATAAATGTTTAAAACGAGTTAAAAGGTTTATAAAGCTTATAACTAGTTTACGAAAATCATTTTAAACCCCTTATGTTTTTCTTAACACATTATAATATGACAAAACATCGATTATTGATGATCGAGGTCTATATAATATTATATAATAATTAATTTAGGTTCTAAAAATGATTGAGTCGGTTTTACATAATAAAAGTTTACAAAACGAATCCAAATAGAGACCCGAATTTGACGAATGTCACAGTATCCTCAACTTTTTAGAAATTTCGTCCCGAAATTAAGATAAACTTTAGGAAAAAGTAATTGTTAACGAATATTGTCTTTAGTAAGATACTTGCATGAACAAAATTTTTAAGCAAACGAATAACGTCGAAACCTTGCATGATTTGAAAAAAACGTTACAATTGAGAAACATAATAAAGGCACTTATATATAGGATGTACCAGTGGCGTATCCACCATGCCCATATCATGATTTCGCATCTTTATCATTTTTCTACCATCATCCTCGGGTCTGAGTTATCGCATACAACCGTACTTACCATGACTTCCATACGGGGATTTCGATAATTAAGGGTGCACCCATAATTATTTAGATCGTCGTATGGTCCACATGGTTCGTCCCATTGTGTGGTTTAAAAAAAGACATATTTATATTTATATATTTTTTTGAAATCTTAAACATTTGAAACGTGCATAAATCTGTTGAATTTTAATGAGAATTCTGATAGGAGGAAATGAGAAATCCAATAAAGGAAACGAGAATCCAAAGAGTGAAAATGAGATATCCGATAGGTGTAAATGAGAAGTCCAATAAGTGAGTACATGAGGTCGAGGTAATCAATGTTACAATTAATAATAACGTACGATGAGTTTCATACATGAACAACTTGAGGTTAAAAGAAATTGAGAATTCGATTGCGTGAAATCACGAGGATGAGGTGAGTTTCTTTGGGGTGACGCATACATGCATCAACGTAAATAAAATAGTATTGATTAACAACCAAAACAATCGATGAAATGTGATAAACATGAATACGGCCACTATTGTGAAACCATTTATATAATCGTCATTATAATACCGGTTTCTAATAGCGTCAAAACTTGTAGACAACCACACATAGGTCGTTAATAGATTAGATAAAATGATATAGAATAATGTATAGAATCGCGTTTACATAAATGCTCAAATATAAATAACATAGTCATAAAAATATCGTTTAAAAGATAAACGAGATTTTTGGCGAAGTTAAGGTTTTGAAAGTATTACACAAATTGTCATTGAATAGTTTGCATTCGGTCACGAAAATTCAAAACACAAAAGTGAAATCTCATGTGTATAAAGTTATCGAAACATCTCATCATTGGAAAAGAAAATCGCAATAACAGTAAGACTTGAATAAATGACAAAATAAATAAATCGCGTAGTGTATAATAGACTAAAACTGAAAATGAGGTGTTAAGTAAGGCCGTTTTGTTGTTTCTAAGAAATGTACATAATAACAAGGCATCGCGGTAACGCATTGCTAGGGAAAATATTTAAATCATTATTGAATGTAAATCTTGTAACCCAAATTGTTAAAGGAGTTCGTATACATAAAGTTATTGTGATGAAAATAAATTATATAAAGTGATGATGCTTGCGATAATAAAAGGTAATAGTTTGCGTAAATTGTTATTGAGCAAAAATTTGTGTTACAATATAAAATATTTATAAGCGCGTCCCAAAAGATTTGCAAAGCCATGGCCATTGAGTTTATGCAATATGGTGAAAGTTGTAACTTATTACTGAATAAATCCCGCATTCATCATTCAAAAAGAGACCTCGAATTTATAAAGTTATTAAGAGGTTTATCACCTTAGGTGACAATAATTAAAATCTTGAAATCATACATATAATCGTTTATTAACCTTTGAAAACAACTCCTCATAATAGAATTTTGTTGTCATGACAATACCATATATATGTGTGTGTATATATATATAAATATATGTATTTAGGGTTTAAAATTTAAAATTGATTATTTGAACACCTGAGGTTGTTATAAATACACTAGTTGTATATATATAAATAAAAAAGAATTTAGGGTAAAACGAAGCTTGCATGCGTAGTGAGGGGTTTTAGGCTTCGAGTGGTGAATGGTTTGGAAATTTGGTGAAGAGTGAGTATGTTTCGGTTGGCTTGCATAGTTGGGTTTTTCTTGAGTTGGATTTATGAGGTTTGTTGAGTTTAGGTCGTTTGAGTGGTTTAGGCTTGGATGCTTGTGTGAGTAGTCGTTGGGCTAATAGGTGAGGTTTTGCTTATTTGAGCTCGAGTTAAGTTGAAGGGTTGGATAATTTTGATCTAGGCTAGTTTGGGTTGAGATTTGGTTTATACATTTATTTGGTAACGAGTTCTTGGGTTGCTATTTTGATATCAAACACTATGGTTAGGTGGAAACGGTGTGGCGATATGGTTTGGTGAATTGACTTAGCATGGGTCGAAGGATTCGAGTAATAGTTGGGTAAGCTTCGGGTTATTATATGTTCAAGGAATTTTGTGAGTGTGTTTGTCGGTGTTTTTGTAGTATTAGGATAGTGAGTTTGATAGGTTTTCGTGACGTAAAGGTGGCGGTATTTAAGGCTTTTTGTTGGGTTAATGTTGTACATCTTGGATCTTGTATGGGGTTTGAGTTGGTGAGATTTATGGATGTTTAGGTTTCGTTCATATTGAGGGAAGACTTGGGTATGTGGGAAAGCTTTTGTTGTGGAGGGATGGTTTGACTTGAGGCGGTAGTCTGTGAAGGAATACGTGTGTTTGGAAACTAATTATAGGTATTAACTTGAAAATATCATATTTTATAAATAATGTTTGAAACATCCATGAAAATTTTGATAATAAAAATTACAAGATAATATTTATATGAATATATATATTATATAAATAGAATTTTGGAGATCCGAGCGTGTGAATCACACAAATTTTTTTATAAAGATTACAATAATTTTATTTGCTTATGAGGAAATTTAAAATACGTAAATTGAATGTCAAAATTTGTTATGAGGTATCAAACATTGAATGATGAGTGTCGTTTTGGGAATATAAAGTTGCGAAGTGAAAATTTTCTCATACCCAGTTCGTTATTTAATATCTTGTGATGAAAATATTATAGTAAGTTGACCGGCATTGCAAATCGAGAAATCACAAGTAAACAACTTTTGGTCTTTAAAGTAAAATTTCTATGAAGTTTTGCATGAGAATTTCAAGAAGATTACAAGCTATGGGTTTGTGACTTTCTTGAAAAATCATGGCAAAGCTATCATAAGAATTTTAAAACACGGAAAATTGTATGATATAAATTTTTATTTGCGAAAATTTATAATTAACAAAAGATTGCCTGATGAAAGTTGTTATGAAAATAAAATTGGGTAGTGAAAATTTTACCACGTGTATTATATAATATAGTATAATTAAAAATGTCGTGAGAAGTTTAAATAATTAAAATTTTGAAGTGATCGTCCAAAATAAACGGAATAGTTATAAAAATAAATTTTTTATAAAATTTTCGTGCAAGGACTTTAAAAACAATTTAAAGTTTATACAATAGGAAATTTACTTGAAAAGTTGAGGTGAAATTTATCATAAAACCTTCTTAATATGATGAAATTTATATAATAAGATTTTCGTTTGTAAATCGTCTTAATGAAAATAAATTGCATATTAGAAATTATTATGAATAGATCAAACTCTATATATAATATATTTATTTATATCGAAGAAATCATAATGAACGAAATTTGTAATAAAAATCATTGTGAAATCAAAATGAGAAAATTGGTGTAAAACTTTACCATATAAAATCGAGATATATATAAAAAAATATATAACATTTATAAATGAAGACTTGTGATAAGAATTTATAACATAATAAAGGAAAAATAGTTTAAATTCTTGAAATGTAATAATAATGTTTTAAGATTTAAAGGCGGAGAAATCGTGCATGCACCACCATGACTTGCTATTCCAACACTAAAAACCTTTAATACAAAAATATCATATTGGAGTCTAAACATGTGCACGTACCACCGCGTCTTTTTCATGACTTCGACTCAAATAACGATTGTAACAGAAACAATAAATCAGAATACAACGTCATGTCAAAACACTAGTCCACGAAATCACCGTAGTTCTATTGTTTTAACACCGAAAATTAGGATGGCGGGCGGAACGCTCGCATGCGACTACTTAAAGTGGTCATCTCATATGAGACAATCTTTTAGGAGATTTGAAACAACGGGATCCAAGTTAAGCTCGTGATCCATAAAACACAATAAAAACTAATGTTTTTGCGTTTTAAGGTAAGGATATCTTGGAGTACTATGAAAGTGTGTGTATGTGTATATTTATGACATGATAAAATAAATAAGTATATAAATAAACAAATGTATTGAACAATCAAGTAGGGTAGACACGTATAGGCAACACGTATAAGGACCCTAAAGTAAAGACTATACTAGGTCGTTACGTCTAACCACCTATCTTATAGTCCTGTGGCTCTGATACCAATCTGTCACACCCCGATCGAAGGCGGCGTAACATGCCGGGGTGCAACCGATTTCCCAAATACACAAGACACTAATTAGAGTGACAATATTTAATTAACTCATTTTATTTCAACAAATTAATAAACAACACATTTCGTCCACACAAACAAATTGAATACAAGTAACATTTATATTGTTCGTTTTACTAATACCCTAATGGTCCTGGTAACGCTTTCGTCAAGTCCTCGAGTCAACAAAAGTCAAACCTGTAACATTTCATAAAATAAAGTTTGTCAACACAAAGGTTGGTGAACAATTCATAAGTTTGAGCATATAAATATATAGTATTAAGAAGCCACAACACTTGTATACAAAACAATGAATAAAAGCACCTAGAGTTGGATAAATTGACAATTGCTAAACACATTAGCACCACCTAGCTATCTAAGATTTTATGACAATTGCTAAACACATTAGCACCACCTAGCTATCTAGGATTTTATGACAATTGCTAAACACATTAGCACCACCTAGCTATTCTAGGATTTTATAGTTATCGTTAATTGCATTACGTTAACGACACCTTGCCATGAGGGGTTGCCAAATGGTATAGGATTTATAGTTCCACCATCCAAAAGCGATAAACACACAAGCATATAAGCATTTAAGCAAAGGACACCAACAAGCAATTATTCAGGTAAAGTATACAATCACGTTTGTGGGTTTAAAGATTCAAGTAATTAAAGCATTTAGTTTAATAAGTATGAAATGTCACCCCAAAACGGAAGATGGAAAACGGGGTATGAAAGTACTCACCTCGATTGATTAATTGAGAACTAATTAATGATGGACATATAGAAGGCTTGTGAACAAAACGAACGAATCCGACTTGAAACGATAAACACCTTAGCTAAAGATAAATAATGTAATATATTAATGAACTTTAAACCATGATGTAACTATATTGGAAACAATGAACGATAAGGTTTGGTTGTAAATCGTATTACCGATTAATTTGTTAATGATTAGGGACTCGTACTAAATTGATAATTTAAAGATGAAATATTATTATTTTATTGGGCTTTTAAATAACTAAACCAATATCCAAATAGAAACTAGACGGGCTTAATTTAAGAGTTCGGTTTTTTAAAAATGAATAGATAATAAAGTTTATAATAATATTATTAACGATAAGATAGTAATGATAATGATAATTTCAAAAAGTAAAGTTTCATATATATATATATATATATATATATGCAAGATATTGACGGTAAAAATAATAACCATAATTATTATTAATAATACTAATAGTAATAGTTAGAGAATAACGATCTTAGTATTTATTAATGTGTTGTTGATCAAAGTAATAATAATAATAAATAATATTGATAGTATTTATGATACCATACCCGATGTCGGTTTGATTTCTAAACGAATTCATAAAATAAATATAATAATACTATTGTTAATAATAAATGGTAAAATATGATTTTACTAAATAATAAAAATATGATCTTTATTAATAATAATAACGACTTTAATATTTATAATATTAATGATAGTAATATTATTAATATTAACAATAACTAAATTTAATAGTAAGTTATATGTAAAAATACTAATAAAAATCTTTATGTTTTGATGTTAATATTAATAGAAATAATAAATTTGTTAAGTATATAAAACTAATAATACCAAAACCGGTCTAGGATGAGACCCGAACCCGAGACCTCTAGTTTAAATCACTAACGTTCAACTCAACCGAAACCAAGGTAAAAAAAATTGTTAATTTAAGCCCATATTAAAATAATATAACCATTTCCCGGGTGTTCGTCTTTTACCCAAATCAAACCAACACTATAACCAAACCAACCCGTTTCAAGTATATAATCAAACAATATAACCGATTTATTAATGATTTAAATCTGACAATCGACATACGAAAACTAACAACATTAAATCCCAAATTAAATTTACCTATTAGACGTGTATATACCCGTGGCTCTACGCCGGAAAGAAATCTGAGCCAGACCCGCCGGAGACGATGACAGCAGCCGGAGATGAGAGAGAGACGGAAAGAAAGTGAGGGAGAAGAGAGAGAGAGAGGGAGACGACGCGAGAGAGATAAAGAGAAAGAGATATGGTGCATGGTGGCCGGCATTCCGGTCGCGGGAATAACGAAACAGGAAAGGGGAAAGGGTCGGCGACTGGGTTGAGGTCGGTGGGGGTGGCAGAGGTCGGAGATGGTGATATGGACTAGCTGGACCGCAGCTCCGGCCGCCGGAGACACTGCTGGAAAACCGAGGGGAGAAAGGAGAGGTGGGGTTGGCCGCGGGTCATGGTTTACGGACCAGAGGGGGAAGGAAGGTTAGTAGTGGTGCGTCAGTGGTGCGTCGGTGGTCCGCCGGAAATCCGGACTCGCCGGAAAACGGCAGGAGGGTGGGGGTGGCGGCTGGGCAGGTATGATAGGTTTGGGTTAGGGTTTTGCATTTACATATGCATAACACATATTTACAAAATGGTCCTCCAAGTTTCAATAAATGTTTAAAACGAGTTAAAAGGTTTATAAAGCTTATAACTAGTTTACGAAAATCATTTTAAACCCCTTATGTTTTTCTTAACACATTATAATATGACAAAACATCGATTATTGATGATCGAGGTCTATATAATATTATATAATAATTAATTTAGGTTCTAAAAATGATTGAGTCGGTTTTACATAATAAAAGGTTACAAAACGAATCCAAATAGAGACCCGAATTTGACGAATGTCACAGTATCCTCAACTTTTTAGAAATTTCGTCCCGAAATTAAGATAAACTTTAGGAAAAAGTAATTGTTAACGAATATTGTCTTTAGTAAGATACTTGCATGAACAAATTTTTTAAGCAAACGAATAACGTCGAAACCTTGCATGATTTGAAAAAAACGTTACAATTGAGAAACATAATAAAGGCACTTATATATAGGATGTACCAGCGGCGTATCCACCATGCCCATATCATGATTTCGCATCTTTATCGTTTTTCTACCATCATCCTCGGGTCTGAGTTATCGCACACAACCGTACTTACCATGACTTCCATACGGGGATTTCGATAATTAAGGGTGCACCCATAATTATTTAGATCGTCGTATGGTCCACATGGTTCTTCCCATTGTGTGGTTTAAAAAAAGACATATTTATATTTATATATTTTTTTGAAATCTTAAACATTTGAAACGTGCATAAATCTGTTGAATTTTAATGAGAATTCTGATAGGAGGAAATGAGAAATCCAATAAAGGAAACGAGAATCCAAAGAGTGAAAATGAGATATCCGATAGGTGTAAATGAGAAGTCCAATAAGTGAGTACATGAGGTCGAGGTAATCAATGTTACAATTAATAATAACGTACGATGAGTTTCATACATGAACAACTTGAGGTTAAAAGAAATTGAGAATTCGATTGCGTGAAATCACGAGGATGAGGTGAGTTTCTTTGGGGTGACGCATACATGCATCAACGTAAATAAAATAGTATTGATTAACAACCAAAACAATCGATGAAATGTGATAAACATGAATACGGCCACTATTGTGAAACCATTTATATAATCGTCATTATAATACCGGTTTCTAATAGCGTCAAAACTTGTAGACAACCACACATAGGTCGTTAATAGATTAGATAAAATGATATAGAATAATGTATAGAATCGCGTTTACATAAATGCTCAAATATAAATAACATAGTCATAAAAATATCGTTTAAAAGATAAACGAGATTTTTGGCGAAGTTAAGGTTTTGAAAGTATTACACAAATTGTCATTGAATAGTTTGCATTCGGTCACGAAAATTCAAAACACAAAAGTGAAATCTCATGTGCATAAAGTTATCGAAACATCTCATCAGTGGAAAAGAAAATCGCAATAACAGTAAGACTCGAATAAATGACAAAATAAATAAATCGCGTAGCGTATAATAGACTAAAACTGAAAATGAGGTGTTAAGTAAGGCCGTTTTGTTGTTTCTAAGAAATGTACATAATAACAAGGCATCGCAGTAACGCATTGCTAGGGAAAATATTTAAATCATTATTGAATGTAAATCTTGTAACCCAAATTGTTAAAGGAGTTCGTATACATAAAGTTATTGTGATGAAAATAAATTATATAAAGTGATGATGCTTGCGATAATAAAAGGTAATAGTTTGCGTAAATTGTTATTGAGCAAAAATTTGTGTTACAATATAAAATATTTATAAGCGCGTCCCAAAAGATTTGCAAAGCCATGGCCATTGAGTTTATGCAATATGGTGAAAGTTGTAATTTATTACTGAATAAATCCCGCATTCATCATTCAAAAAGAGACCTCGAATTTATAAAGTTATTAAGAGGTTTATCACCTTAGGTGACAATAATTAAAATCTTGAAATCATACATATAATCGTTTATTAACCTTTGAAAACAACTCATCATAATAGAATTTTGTTGTCATGACAATACCATATATATGTGTGTGTATATATATATAAATATATGTATTTAGGGTTTAAAATTTAAAATTGATTATTTGAACACCTGAGGTTGTTATAAATACACTAGTTGTATATATATAAATAAAAAAGAATTTAGGGTAAAACGAAGCTTGCATGCGTAGTGAGGGGTTTTAGGCTTCGAGTGGTGAATGGTTTGGAAATTTGGTGAAGAGTGAGTATGTTTCGGTTGGCTTGCATAGTTGGGTTTTTCTTGAGTTGGATTTATGAGGTTTGTTGAGTTTAGGTCGTTTGAGTGGTTTAGGCTTGGATGCTTGTGTGAGTAGTCGTTGGGCTAATAGGTGAGGTTTTGCTTATTTGAGCTCGAGTTAAGTTGAAGGGTTGGATAATTTTGATCTAGGCTAGTTTGGGTTGAGATTTGGTTTATACATTTATTTGGTAACGAGTTCTTGGGTTGCTATTTTGATATCAAACACTATGGTTAGGTGGAAACGGTGTGGCGATATGGTTTGGTGAATTGACTTAGCATGGGTCGAAGGATTCGAGTAATAGTTGGGTAAGCTTCGGGTTATTATATGTTCAAGGAATTTTGTGAGTGTGTTTGTCGGTGTTTTTGTAGTATTAGGATAGTGAGTTTGATAGGTTTTCGTGACGTAAAGGTGGCGGTATTTAAGGCTTTTTGTTGGGTTAATGTTGTACATCTTGGATCTTGTATGGGGTTTGAGTTGGTGAGATTTATGGATGTTTAGGTTTCGTTCATATTGAGGGAAGACTTGGGTATGTGGGAAAGCTTTTGTTGTGGAGGGATGGTTTGACTTGAGGCGGTAGTCTGTGAAGGAATACGTGTGTTTGGAAACTAATTATAGGTATTAACTTGAAAATATCATATTTTATAAATAATGTTTGAAACATCCATGAAAATTTTGATAATAAAAATTACAAGATAATATTTATATGAATATATATATTATATAAATAGAATTTTGGAGATCCGAGCGTGTGAATCACACAAATTTTTTTATAAAGATTACAATAATTTTATTTGCTTATGAGGAAATTTAAAATACGTAAATTGAATGTCAAAATTTGTTATGAGGTATCAAACATTGAATGATGAGTGTCGTTTTGGGAATATAAAGTTGCGAAGTGAAAATTTTCTCATACCAAGTTCGTTATTTAATATCTTGTGATGAAAATATTATAGTAAGTTAAAATGACCGGCATTGCAAATCGAGAAATCACAAGTAAACAACTTTTGGTCTTTAAAGTAAAATTTCTATGAAGTTTTGCATGAGAATTTTAAAAAGATTACAAGCTATGGGTTTGTGACTTTCTTGAAAAATCATGGCAAAGCTATCATAAGAATTTTAAAACACGGAAAATCGTATGATATAAATTTTTATTTGCGAAAATTTATAATTAACCAAAGATTGCCTGATGAAAGTTGTTATGAAAATAAAATTGGGTAGTGAAAATTTTACCACGTGTATTATATAATATAGTATAATTAAAAATGTCGTGAGAAGTTTAAATAATTAAAATTTTGAAGTGATCGTCCAAAATAAACGGAATAGTTATAAAAGTAAAATTTTTATAAAATTTTCGTGCAAGGACTTTAAAAACAATTTAAAGTTTATACAATAGGAAATTTACTTGAAAAGTTGAGGTGAAATTAATAATAAAAAAACCTTCTTAATATGATGAAATTTATATAATAAGATTTTCGTTTGTAAATCGTCTTAATGAAAATAAATTGCATATTAGAAATTATTATGAATAGATCAAACTCTATATATAATATATTTATTTATATCGAAGAAATCATAATGAACGAAATTTGTAATAAAAATCATTGTGAAATCAAAATGAGAAAATTTGTGTAAAACTTTAGCATATAAAATCGAGATATATATAAAAAATATATAACATTTATAAATGAAGACTTGTGATAAGAATTTATAACATAATAAAGGAAAAATAGTTTAAATTCTTGAAATGTAATAATAATGTTTTAAGATTTAAAGGCGGAGAAATCGTGCATGCACCACCATGACTTGCTATTCCGACACTAAAAACCTTTAATACAAAAATATCATATTGGAGTCTAAACATGTGCACGTACCACCGCGTCTTTTTCATGTCTTCGACTCAAATAACGATTGTAACAGAAACAATAAATCAGAATACAACGTCATGTCAAAACACTAGTCCACGAAATCACCGTAGTTCTATTGTTTTAACACCGAAAATTAGGATGGCGGGCGGAACGCTCGCATGCGACTACTTAAAGTGGTCATCTCATATGAGACAATCTTTTAGGAGATTTGAAACAACGGGATCCAAGTTAAGCTCGTGATCCATAAAACACAATAAAAACTAATGTTTTTGCGTTTTAAGGTAAGGATATCTTGGAGTACTATGAAAGTGTGTGTATGTGTATATTTATGATATGATAAAATAAATAAGTATATAAATAAACAAATGTATTGAACAATCAAGTAGGGTAGACACGTATAGGCAACACGTATAAGGACCCTAAAGTAAAGACTATACTAGGTCGTTACGTCTAACCACCTATCTTATAGTCCTGTGGCTCTGATACCAATCTGTCACACCCCGATCGAAGGCGGCGTAACATGCCGGGGTGCAACCGATTTCCCAAATACACAAGACACTAATTAGAGTGACAATATTTAATTAACTCATTTTATTTCAACAAATCAATAAACAACACATTTCGTCCACACAAACAAATTGAATACAAGTAACATTTATATTGTTCGTTTTACTAATACCCTAATGGTCCTGGTAACGCTTTCGTCAAGTCCTCGAGTCAACAAAAGTCAAACCTGTAACATTTCATAAAATAAAGTTTGTCAACACAAAGGTTGGTGAACAATTCATAAGTTTGAGCATATAAATATATAGTATTAAGAAGCCACAACACTTGTATACAAAACAATGAATAAAAGCACCTAGAGTTGGATAAATTGACAATTGCTAAACACATTAGCACCACCTAGCTATCTAAGATTTTATGACAATTGCTAAACACATTAGCACCACCTAGCTATCTAGGATTTTATGACAATTGCTAAACACATTAGCACCACCTAGCTATTCTAGGATTTTATAGTTATCGTTAATTGCATTACGTTAACGACACCTTGCCATGAGGGGTTGCCAAATGGTATAGGATTTATAGTTCCACCATCCAAAAGCGATAAACACACAAGCATATAAGCATTTAAGCAAAGGACACCAACAAGCAATTATTCAGGTAAAGTATACAATCACGTTTGTTGGTTTAAAGATTCAAGTAATTAAAGCATTTAGTTTAATAAGTATGAAATGTCACCCCAAAACGGAAGATGGAAAACGGGGTATGAAAGTACTCACCTCGATTGATTAATTGAGAACTAATTAATGATGGACATATAGAAGGCTTGTGAACAAAACGAACGAATCCGACTTGAAACGATAAACACCTTAGCTAAAGATAAATAATGTAATATATTAATGAACTTTAAACCATGATGTAACTATATTGGAAACAATGAACGATAAGGTTTGGTTGTAAATCGTATTACCGATTAATTTGTTAATGATTAGGGACTCGTACTAAATTGATAATTTAAAGATGAAATATTATTTTTTTATTGGGCTTTTAAATAACTAAACCAATATCCAAATAGAAACTAGACGGGCTTAATTTAAGAGTTCGGTTTTTTAAAAATGAATAGATAATAAAGTTTATAATAATATTATTAACGATAAGATAGTAATGATAATGATAATTTCAAAAAGTAAAGTTTCATATATATATATATATATATATATATATATATGCAAGATATTGACGGTAAAAATAATAACCATAATTATTATTAATAATACTAATAGTAATAGTTAGAGAATAACGATCTTAGTATTTATTAATGTGTTGTTGATCAAAGTAATAATAATAATAAATAATATTGATAGTATTTATGATACCATACCCGATGTCGGTTTGATTTCTAAATGAATTCATAAAATAAATATAATAATACTATTGTTAATAATAAATGGTAAAATATGATTTTACTAAATAATAAAAATATGATCTTTATTAATAATAATAACGACTTTAATATTTATAATATTAATGATAGTAATATTATTAATATTAACAATAACTAAATTTAATAGTAAGTTATATGTAAAAATACTAATAAAAATCTTTATGTTTTGATGTTAATATTAATAGAAATAATAAATTTGTTAAGTATAAAAAACTAATAATACCAAAACCGGTCTAGGATGAGACCCGAACCCGAGACCTCTAGGTTAAATCACTAACGTTCAACTCAACCGAAACCAAGGTAAAAAAAATTGTTAATTTAAACCCATATTAAAATAATATAACCATTTCCCGGGTGTTCATATTTTACCCAAATCAAACCAACACTATAACCAAACCAACCCGTTTCAAGTATATAATCAAACAATATAACCGATTTATTAATGATTTAAATCTGACAATCGACATACGAAAACTAACAACACTAAATCCCAAATTAAATTTACCTATTAGACGTGTGTATACTCGTGGCTCTACGCCGGAAAGAAATCCGAGCCAGACCCGCCGGAGACGATGACAGCAGCCGGAGATGAGAGAGAGAGACGGAAAGAAAGTGAGGGAGAAGAGAGAGAGAGAGAGAGGGGGAGAGGGAGACGACGCAAGAGAGATAAAGAGAAAGAGATATGATGCATGGCGGCCGGCATTCCGGTCGCCGGAATAACGAAACACGAAAGGGGAAAGGGTCGGCGACTGGGTTGAGGTCGGTGGGGGTGCAGAGGTCGGAGATTGTGATATGGACTAGCTGGACCGCAGCTCCGGACGCCGGAGACACTGCCGGAAAACCGAGGGGAGAAAGGAGAGGTGGGGTTGGCAGCGGGTGATGGTTTACGGACCAAAGGGGGAAGGAAGGTTAGTAGTGGTGCGTCGGTGGTGCGTCGGTGGTCCGCCGGAAATCCGGACTCGCTGGAAAACGGCAGGAGGGTGGGGGTGGCGGCTGGGCATGTATGAAAGGTTAGGGTTAGGGTTTTGCATTTATATATGCATAACACATATTTACAAAATGGCCCTCCAAGTTTCAATAAATGTTTAAAACGAGTTAAAAGGTTTTTAAAGCTTATAACTAGTTTACGAAAATCATTTTAAACCCCTTATGTTTTTCTTAACACATTATAATATGACAAAACATCGATTATTGATGATCGAGGTCTATATAATATTATATAATAATTAATTTAGGTTCTAAAAATGATTGAGTCGGTTTTACATAATAAAAGTTTACAAAACGAATCCAAATACAGATCCGAATTTGACGAATGTCACAACTAGTTCTCTAGTTCTCTCTTTATGATGAGTTTTCTATAGATCTCACCCATATATATATATATATATATATATATATATATATATATATATATATATATATATATATATATATATATATATAGGATGGGGTTAAAATAAGAAGTGGGGTGTGTCTAATAAGTGTAAGAAGTAATCTAGTTCGTTAGATATGTTGATCTGATGGTGGATATGGAAAGTGTGTTTATTGTGCGGTTTGTTTTATTTTAGTTGCGATGTGTTTATTATGCGGTGTGTTTTATTAGATATAATGATGAAAACACACTTTCTATATATATATATATATATATATATATATATATATATATATATATATATATATATATATTTATATAGGATTGATTTCTTTTGAGAAGCGCTTTGAGCTTTAAGAACTCGAACGAAGTCAACATAACAAAAAAAATATTGAATTTTTTTTACACATGTGTAATACGTAAGTGTAAGTAATGTACAAAAAATTATCGTAATTTTTTACACACCTAATCGACTTATTACACATGTGTAACTAACATTTAAACTTGTGTAATTATCAAAAATACTTATTCTCTCTCCTGATTTATTTTTTAATCAAAATTAATCTCTGCCACATATTCAAACTCATTTAATTAAATGTGTGGTCCAAAATTGAGTTTTTAAAGTTTTTACAACTTATCAAGTTCTCAAAATATCCCTCCTATATATATATGTGTGTGTTTTTAATTTTTTCTTCAAAAAAAGGTATGAATTTATTAGTTATTAGTAATAACACTAGTTTTTTCTTCATTAAAAAAGGTATAAAATTAAATTATTGGTTATAACATCTACTCATCCCTATTCATAATTAATAAGTCCTGAGTTAATATTAGATTTGAATTCATAAGTTCAAATTTAGTCCATTTGAATTAATATCAAATCTGTCCATCATCCAATAACCATTAACAAGCCCAATAGCCCATTTAAAACCTTTGCAAACTACTGAGGTTGGATAAAGATAAGGAGACGATCAAACTTAGACAAACAACGAACGCCGAATATAACACCCTTTAGTCCTCCACTGGCATAGGATCCGGCCTACGCTAATACGCCAGTCACCACTGCACTGTTAGATTTTTAAGTTTTTCATTGAAATATTGAATCTTAATGCCATTAAACTAATAGTTGATTATTATTTATATGCTTGGTTTTATAAAATTTAGGGTTAATTGCATGATTGTTATTTATGTTTAGTTTTATAAAATTTAGGGTTAATTGTTTAATTGTTATTTACTTAAAACCCGAATTTATACTCGTCTTTGGCCTAAATGTTTTTAGAGATTCTTTGGCCTAAATGTTTTTAGAGATTCTCGAAGACGGTTTTGGCTTCTTCTAGGAAAAAATACATTTGTGTTCTACATTCACTACGAAAAAAGAGGTATTAGTGGCGATGGTCGTTGCCGCTAAAGAGTGCAAATATCTCCGCTAATACTTTTAGCGGCGACGTCTTGCCGCTATTTCGTCTTCGCGTCGCTAAAGAGATGGTCGTCACCGCTAATAGGTCGTCGGAATGTCCATTGGAGAAAAGTTGCAGGCGGCTAAAAACATGAAAGTTCGCCGGAGATTATTTTTCACTCAAAAAACACAATTATTAATCAAATTGAGCTCGAAAATGAATAAAACATGTGTAGTTTTTTATTAAATCGGTAAAATTATATGATTTTTACATAATTTTTACATCAAATTACAAGATGCCCGGAGCATGTGACAGTCTTGACAGTGGCTTAAGTTGTAGGTCTTCGTATTATATATCGGAGCTTCAAAGCTTGACAGTGGCTGAAGGTGGCGGAGCTCTTGAAGCTTGACAGTGGCGGAGCTATTGAAGAAGACAGTGGATGAGTTGTTGAAGGTTGTCGATGGCTTGCAGCTTAAAGAAAATGGGTTGGTGATTTACGATGGTGAGGGTGTGGTTGAGCGGTGTTGCCTCTAGATCTAAATTTGATCAAGTATGTGTGGGGTATGATTCGGTTTTGTTGAAGAAGGTAAGGAGATGGATTGTATCTATTAATTGGATCAAATGTTAACCAACGATCAGGAGCACGTGAAAACAAAGCACACAGATCAAGCTATTAGTGGCGTTAATTTCCCTGGTCTCCGCTAATAGTCATTGTCGCCACTAAAGGTGTTGCCACTATTGATCAATTTTCTTGTAGTGATTACACTACTAGCTATATATTAGAAAACCTATAAATATTTTTATGTTACATCATATCTTTAAATATTACACATAGATACAATAATTTTATACTATTAGCTTTTCAAATCTTACAAACAAATTACATAATATTTTTAAAACTTACATATTCAAATAAAAGTGTAAATATACACAATAGAAACCGCATGTAAGCCCAAGAGAACCATATACGCACGAAAAATCATATCTTTGAAATAATTCATGAAACCAATCCAAGACTTGAAGCCTATTTATAACTGAGCTAGATTGAAACATATATACTAATGCACCCGCTAGTCCTGTGTATATTAAAACCGTATGTAGAGAAAATTTTTGAGACTACCAAACAAGGTGATAACTTCTTCTTCTTCTTTTTTCTTTCTATTTTTTTTTAATATTCAAACAGACGAGGTGATAACTTATTAAAATTAATATTATTTACGTAGGCTTTGAGCTTTATAAAGATATATTTTCTATGGCCTAGTGATGGTGCAAAACAGATTTTTTTACGCTTGCAAGAATACAAATCACTTTGGTTATAAAGTGAGATTATATCCATGAAATGGTCAACTAATTAAACCAGTTCAGTTATTTCATCCAACAGTTTACCATAACCAGTTTTCTAACATGACGTGTTATCCATATATAATGATGCTTGTTTTTTCTAACAGCGTTCGAAACCACCCAAATACTCGAGTTAGACTTTCTAAGGCAGGATGTACAACCTTTCACACTGATTTTAACACTCTAGGTCTGACTCACTCACGAACTCTTTGAGAAAACTCATCACTGTGGAAAACCACTTGAGTCATATTTTAAACCTGAGACCTTAAGCACCCCAAGCCTTAGACATCACCACATGCCATTGGACCAGAAGCCAACTAATATATCGATGCTTGTAATTCTCATAGCATGACATAGGCATGTGTAACATTATGTGCATATGTATATGTGCATTATACACACAAATACATACTTTGACAACCATACGTATGGAATAAGAACTTTTAGCTGATGTACAAAATCATTTACCTAAAATCCCCATGGCAAAATATCGGAATATCTGGCAAGTACAACGAATAAACGAAAGAACCAACAACATCAGCAAAGCCAACCCTTAGTTCATAATTAGCTAGCTAAAAACCAAACAAAAACCTAGTCATTGTACGTACACTGATCGATGATCAAACTTTCCTACGCATGATGAAATGTGTGCTTCTTTTTACCTACAAATAGGTATTCGATCCACACGTGAGAAACCGATCCTTGTACATTGTTAGTACATAAGCTTACTAGAAAGATTAATTTTTGAAACTATAGTACTTTAGTTCTGCTCTTTGGATTCGTCTTTTCGGATCTGGAATGGTATGACATCCTCAAGTAGACCATGATCTATAACCAGTGTAGAAGAAGGTGAAGGGCAAAACCGTGTTTCTTGAACGAGATGGGAGTATGATGATAGTTGGGTGCTAGCATTAGTGGTGTTAAAGCTTAAAGAAGATGATATTAATGGTGTTGTTTGGTTATGGAAATTATAGGATTGTGGTGGTGGTTGTAGGTGTTGGTAGTAAGGTTGTGTAAAAAGAAAAGATGAAACACTACCACCACCACTACCAACAACATCACCGCCCCTAAAACCCCCATAACCGGCTGTTTCGGGCAAGATCCGTATGGCTCCTCGAGGCGTCATTGGGTACGGGTGTGTGTTGGTACCTTCGTAAGTTGTGATCACGATCGATGGATCTTCGGATGATCTTTCGACTCGCTTCTTCACTCCACAAGATACACTTGTGCACCTATGGTAACTCCTGTTTTGAACAACATAATCTATTTAGTATTACACTACTAAGGAAAGTGTATGAACTTTGTACACTAATATTTGATGTTGTGCATACTAGGGCAACAAAATGAAGGGGAGTAGAGAGAGAAAGAAATGAAATATAGAGAGAGAGTATACCTAGGATAAGGGCTGTTTTTCACAGCTTTCTGACCGTACTTTCTCCATCTATAACCATCATCCAAGTGATCAATATCACTCTTTGTCATGAATGCAAATTTTGGTTCCCTTTGTTTTTTAGGGTTCTTCTTTTTGGGTTTTAACCTGCAAGACACACTCAAGATGATTCACATTTATTCAAGAATAAACCACCTCTTAATCTATAATTAACCTGAAAAAAGAACACTCACTTTTGTAATAATTAGATATAAAAAGAATATGGATAAAGAAAAGAATATAGATTTACCAAATCCAGAAAATATATGCATCACTTAAACATCTGTTCATCAAATCTACTTTTGGGTGCGTGTATGTGTGTGAAAAGTCCTAACTTTTTCTTGATCAAAATAATAATTTTCAAAAATCAAATAAAAACACCGCGTATGTGTGAAACCAGAAAATGGTTCACTTTTTCAGGGTAAAATTAAAAAAAAAACACTTGAATTATACATAACTTATTAAATTTCTTGATTTTCATTTAGCAAAGAAGAATGGTTAAAACAAAACGAAGATTAATTAATCATCATGATTCAAAACACACACAAGAAACACCATCAGTGTGTGCTAATGATATGATGATAAGACAAATAACACAATTAATTATGTGTAAAAATTCATTTGTGTGTGACTGTGTATTCAAAAGTACTAGAAACAAAAAGGGTTCTTTTAATTTCTTACTGTTTGTTAGTAATAGTACTCTTTTCTTGATTATCATCATCCTCATCATCATGAGCTGATCTATTATTATTATTATTATTATTATTATTATTCTCCTGGTCACCATTATTAGCACCCTCGTTTGAAGAGCACGAGACAGAAGAAGAATTTGGCGTTGGTGTATTCACCAATTCACCAGTCTCCGGCACGGTGGAAACCGGTAATGGATGATGGTGCTTCTCATGTTGTTCCACTACCAAATCCCCTGGGGGAGTAGGTTGTTGAAGCAAGTCGAATAGAGACGTGTTACCATAGTCTTGAAAAGCCAACATGTCAAAGTACCCTTGAGGTACATCAAAAAGACCACCACCACCACCGTAGACTGCCGGAATCTGATCGGAAAATGTTGTGTTTGCCATCAAGTTTGTATTCTTTAACTCCTCTTTCTTTGCCATAAACTGAATATCAAAGGCATATATTCTTCATTTGCAGGCTCTTTAAATCTAGAGAGAGAGAAAAAAATGATTTGAGAGTGTGGTTGGTTTGGTATAAGTGTGAAGAGGCTTTTTGTATAGTATTTGTAATACAAAGGAAGAGAGATATAGGGGAGGAGAGGTAGCTTGTTTGGGAATTTAAAGTGGGGTCAATTACATCTTGCTCCCCAAACTCTTGACAAATTTCATTTAGGCCCTTTATTGGTGGTTTTCAATTCAATCACTCAACATATAAAATTATAAAATTGATCCATCAAAACAAACTTTTATTCCCTTAAAAGTTTTTTAATATATGATACGTATAAACCTTTTTTTATTCAATAGAAGTAGCACTTTTATTTTAGATTATAATATAATAGAAAGACTAACAAAACATATTGTTAATCATAAGCTATTAAAACTTCATGTGATCTACAAATAGCGCATAATGGTCGTTAGAACTTAATCATAAGCTATTAGTAAAACTCTAAAAAAGTTAAGAACTCTTAGGAACTCTACACAACCAAACATTTTTTTAATTTTTTTATATATTAACATTATTTAAAAGTAGTTTTATCATATTTTATATAAAAATTTTTGATTGCATATAAATAACAAGTTTACATATGTGTAAAATTTATGTACTAACAAATTTACATAGGTGTAAAAAAAACCATAGATATGTATAAAAACTAATTTTTAAAATTGTAATCGTAAATATACATATAAAAAATGATAAAGCTACACTCAACTAACATTAACATACAAAAAATTTTATAAAAAACATTAGTTTTCATGGGTTCGTTCAAGTTCTTAAATAATTTAACAGTTCTGTAATGATACTCATCCTATATATATATATATATATATATATATATATATAACTAGTAAACATTACTTAGATAAATGCTTGATAAACTTGTGTAAGGCCCAATTTATGATTAGTCTTTCGTATTTGTATTTTGTATATCTTTGTGTATGTGTTAGCTTGTTGGACTTGTATTTTGTATGTTTGGGCCCAAGGCCATATTTATTTAAGCTCATTGGGCCGTATATAATGAAATGGTGTATGAGATCACACATTATATATAGAGTGTGTAACTCATAATAAAAAAAATAAAAAATAACCTTTTGTCAAACCTTATCTCATGCAACTCATAAGCTCTCTCTTTTCTCTCTCACACTCACGGCAATAACAAACACCAAACAAGATCCGAGATCTCGGTCGTCACTAGTGATTTCCGCTAGCTAGTGTAGAGGTTGATCCAAGATAACTAGTTGTTGTGTTGTTAGATCCGGTCAAGGGACCTATAATTGGTATCAGAGCTTTCGGGATCTTGTAGTTGTAGATCTTGGGTCACAACCTTGGATTTTGGTTTTGTTTGTGTTAAAGACGGATTTTCGAGAGTTCTTGTGGGTTATGGTTTGTTCAAAGCCACAAAAGTGTTCAAAAAGTTCATAATCTTCAAGTGTTCAAGCTTTGTGTTAAAGTTTGTGTGATAAAAGTACAAGAACTTTGTGTTAAAAGGGTTGAAAATCTTCAAAATGGTTGTTAAAAGTGTTTGAATTATAGATATTTGTGATTATCCATAAACGGTCAAAGGTGATTGAAGTGACTTTCATAGGAAAGGCAGTCTTGAGAAGAGTGACAGAAAGTACACACTGTACATTTCCAAAAGTACAGTTGTAATCGAATAAGCATGTATTCAAATCAAATACAGTGTGTATTCGAATCGAGTTCAAGTTGTTGTCTAATCGAATTTTAGAGTAATCGAACCGAATCAAGTTTGCTTAATATAATCGAATCTGAAAGTATTCTAATCGAATTCAAATTGTAATCTAATCGGATCCTGATTAGATTCTAATCGAATCGAATGCTCATTCGATTAGATTATAATCTAATTCGATTAGACCGATCCATTCGATTAGATTGACTGACCATTCGATTACTTTATACTTAAAACACTTTTTCAGAAGCTGCTTATACATTCGATTACTTTGTATTCAATTACACTCCATTCGAATACTTTGTACGTGTGTTATTCAGCAGAATCAGATTGTGTTTGTGTTTGATCTTGAAGGGATTTAAGACATGGCCAATCCAATGGAAGAAGTTAAAAATGATGTTGTAAGAGGTTACATGATCTTTGAGAACGAAGCTGAAACTACCAAGAAGCCTCCAAAGTTGATAAATTGGGATAATGATTTTGAGAAATTCAAGTGGCGATTTAAGAACTACATTAGAAATTTTTATCACAATCTTCTTAGACCCCTTGAGCAAAGTCCATATAATCCCACAACTACTACTGTTGATGGTGAAGTTCCTAAGCCTGATCTGCTTATGATGACAATGACAGGAAGTGTTTTAGTGATGATCAAAAGGTTTTGGTGTCCTTAGTGTTTGTCGCACACGTGAAATTGCACTAACCTTGAGGGATCACACCACGGCTAAAGGTCTTTGGGAGGCCTTGATAAACAAGTTTGAAGGAAACATTAAAATGAGAAACATCAAGAAAGGCATGTTAAAGGGAGAATTCAACATGTCAATTATGTACAATGAGAATCAATTACTAATCTTATTCAAAGATTTGAAACCTTGATTACTAAGATCAAAAAAGCTGGTATTGAATATGATCAAACTGAAATCAATGACAAGTTTCTCAACTCCCTCCCCTATGTCTGGAACAGTAGTGTGATCACAATCAAGAGAACCACTAACCTTCAAATCACCTCCCTTGCTGACCTGACTTCCATTATCAAGTTATTTGAGATGGATGACAAGTTAAGGATGGGAAATCATATTAGTTCTCTCAGTCAAGCTGGAATATCCACTGGATCAGGTATAAGTACTGCATTTCTAAGTCAAGCACACCCTGCTGTTTAAATTGCTAACTCTCTGCATTCAAGACATCTGCTACACCTCAAGCACCATCAAGTTCAAGTTCATTTCAAGATGCAGTTAACAAGGTCGTTACACAAGCCCTAAGAGCTCATGGAATCAAGAAACCTGCAAGCAATCAAGCTTACTCTGCTCCTCAAACCATTTCACCTGACAACTCCAATGTGGCACTGTTTCATGCCTTTATGGAAAGCCACGGGGAGTAATTGCAAGGAAAGCCGCTTCATCCTTCCGTTGAGCAAGGAGATCTTTCCTAGATCAACAAGAAAGATTTCAAGAAAATGGACATTAAGTACAAGATGGCCATGGTTGTTCACCGAGCTTCAAACTTCATGAAAAAGTATGGGAAGAAAAGTTTTAAAGATGCTGATGGGAAGAGTATTGGGTTTGAGAAAGACAAGTTGCGTTGCTACAGCTTCAATGAAATGGGCCACTTTGCAAGAGAATGCACCAATCCATCAATGGTTGTGAATGACATCATGATCACCGAGATGATTGATAATGAGGGTGTCAAGAGACACGACAAGAGGCTCGTTCCAAGTTACTCCTCGAAGTCAAGAATCCCAAGAATCGGTCAAGGAAGTGGATCCAAGGGAAACTTCGAGTCTAGCTGAAAGGCCATGGTCACAAGAAATTCTGACTCAATTCAACCAGATTGGGAGGATGAGCAATTTGAGGAGTTGAAGAATCCTTTGACCTTTGCTGGAATAGCTTTCACTGGTCAAACTAGCACCTCATCAAGCCTTCTGCTGGAACACCTGCACCTACCTCTGTCATTCCCGAGGTACACAAACTTTTCTCACAAGCTTGTATTGATAAAGTTATGCACTTTGCTCATAATGAAGCCATTATTGATGAACATCTTAGCCTTAGATGTCAGAATGATGATCTTAGGAAAGCTGAAAAGATTTATGCTACTAGGATTAAAACTCATAATAATGATATTACTAAACTTAATGAAAAACTTTTCTAAGCTGAAAAACTAGATGAACACCATGAAAAACGTGTTGTGGAATTAAATGCTAAAATTGACAAATTAGAGCTAGATTTAGCCCAAAAGAAAGTAGCCATTGAGAAATTTGAGTTAGTTTCTAATAAGCTTAATGGAATAATTGGGGCACAGGTTGGGGTGAAGGTTAAGACTGGAATAGGTTATGATCATACTGTTGTTCCACCTCCTTTTAATGATAACTATACCAGTCTTCCTCACTTTAGCTTCAACACCCCACCTGAGGACGAAATGTTCTATGGTATATTGGTCACGTGACAAAACCAAAGACAGTTGTTCTTGTTGTTCCAAATGCGGTTGATCCAATTCTTCCTTCAATTAGTCCTAACGGTATTTCATCTTATTTGGAAGGTCATGTAGAAGAAAGTTATTGTGTGGAAATGAACAAGGGTTTTGGAGACAAACGGATTTTAAATTCACTTTTTGATTCATGTGTGAATCTAAAATCATCTTTTAATAACCCGAGTAATAATACTTTGAAAAATATTTTGAACAATCATGTATCGTGTAAAAGTATTGATGTTGGCACTTCTTTTAATGATTTGAATGAAAATGATGTTTATACTTTTGATAGTGATTGTGAAACTATTTTTATGAGATTATTCATAATAGAAATGTGCAAGTAAAGGAATTGGTTGAGACAAACAAACCAAGTTGTTCACCAAGTGATTGTAAAATGGAGGAAGATAAAATTAAAGAAAATTGTTTTGAAAATGAGAAACCAAGTACCTCATGTAAATATATTCCACCACATAGAAACAATTTTTATCAATCAACTAATCAAGCTTGTCATCCTCAAATAAATAATCAATTTGATTATAGCTACTATGGGAGTCATCAACAAGATTATATCAATTCATTTTATTCAAATGTCTTTGATGATCGGGGTTATAAATCTGACAATTTGTTTATTCCATTCCAAGCATCACCTTATTCACTACCACCAATGCATCATAGTTCTGACGAGTTCTATAGAGATAAGCAAAAAGAGACTTTGTTATGTGTGTGGTAACCCATCTCACCTTGCAAGACATTGCAAAATCTGCATAGAAAGCAACGAGAAATAAACAGTCAGTTTAATCAATTCCGTTCCAGAGCTACTCCAAGCTCAAGAACAAGAACTGATCGATCTGATAGTTCTGCCAGTGAAATGGATGTGAGATCCAGATATAAAAAGAATAGTAAACCTCTTTTCTGGATAACCAAAAGAGAGAAAGAAAAAGGAATTCTTAGACTGAAAAGTCTATGAATTCATCAAAAAGAAATCAGAAAATAAATCCAAAGATTGAAAAATCTGAGGATGTTGTTTTAAAACCAAGAAGAAGACAGTCAAGAAAATCTTCCAAAACCAGGAAACATGTACGTGCATGGATTCCTAAGGACTGTTCTTCCGATTCTGACATGTCCCAAAACTTCATAATTGATGACACGACAATAAAAGATGATAACTTTGTGGTAAACCTTCCCGAGACATCTAAGTCTTGGGAACCCATGTCTAATTAGTTTGCTAATGTGTGTAGGGTAAGTCAAGAAGGTCTGTCAACAGTATTTGGTATTTAGACAATGGTTGTACACGACACACGACGGGAGACGAGTTCTTACTGTTCAACGTTAAACCGTTTAATGGTGGACACGTTTCTTTCACCGGAGACGTGGGTGGTAACATCACAAAGCGTGGAAGAGTGTCGAATGGGATCCTGACGTTTGATGACATCAATTTGGTGGAGCAACTAAACCACAATCTGCTAAGTGTCTCACAAATTTGTGATCGACGGTACTCCACACTATTCACTTAGAATGAATGTTTGATTCTCAAACCAGGTTTCAAAGTCCCGGAAGAATGGATATTGATGCGTACTCTGAGGCATAATGATGCTTATGTATTGGATATGAATAGTTCTTACTCAATTAGGACCGCTTCATGTTTAATATCTAAGGCTTGGAGAACGACTCATCTCTATGGCATAAACGTCTTGCCATGTAAATTTCAAAAACATAAACAAATTGGTCAAAGGTGAGCATGTGAGGGGATTACCTGTTAAATCATTCTTTTGCATTGAAAAATGTATTTTGTGTTCTAAATGCAAGCAACAAAAGCTCCCTCACAGGCCCAAGACGATCAACTCCATAGATTTCATTCTTCAGCTGTTACATATGGATTTGTTTGGTCCTATCCATCCATTGGCAATCGGACGAAAAGCCTATTGTCTTGTGATTACTGATGACTTTTCTCGTTTCAGCTGGACATTCCTTTTAGGACACAAGGATGAAACTGCCCAATTTCTGATCAAGTTCATTACTTTGGTGGAGAGGCAGATGGACATGAAGGTGACATGTATAAGAAGTGATAACGATACCGAGTTTTGCAACAGAATTGTAAATGACTTCTGCTGTTCAAATGGAATTGAACGCTACTTCAGTGCACCTTACACTCCAAAACAAAATGGTGTAGCCACAAGTCAACTACTTTAAGACATTTGGATGTCCCTGCACCCTGCTTCATACTGGTGCTCAGCCTGATCCAAATTTGCTGAAAAGGCATATGAGTGTTATTTTGTTGGTTATGCTGCGAACAAGACTGCTTATCGTGTCTATAATAAGAAGACCAAGCTGATAGTGGAATCATTCAATGTTTACTAGCAAGAGCTTAGCACCACTGATGCACGCACGGGACCAGATTGGTTGTTTGATTATGACTACCTGTTCAAACAGTTTCGTGGCATGTACACTCCACCACCTGCAAACACTTAAGTCCCATCTTCTTTACCAGAACCTCAATTGATGCAATCTCTTATCAATAGTCTGTCCGAAGTAAGTTTACCTATTGAGCCTTCCAACAGAATATTACCGCATATTGCACCACCGGTTGATCCCCTGCAAGAAAATAATCAAGTTTTTGACAATCCTGCTTCTCAAACTGTTGATTCAACTAAGATGGTTGAAGTTGAAGATGTATCTGATACTGATTCAGATGATTCCTTTCAGTCGGCTGACAATGTGAAACATCACCAGGCTGAACCCATGGTAGACATTCAAGCAGCTCCAAGTGTGGTAGAATCTGTTCACACACCACCCTCTCAAGAAGAAATTGTTCAAACTGCTCCTGCCACTGAAGATCAGGATGTTAGTGAATCTAACAATAGTGCATCAACTCCCATCGATGCGATTGTTGTTCCTTATGGCAAAAAACTCTGGGAAGAACAAATTGCTCAAGAGAATAGAGTCAATCAACCAGACTCTACTCAATCAATCACTTATGTTCTTGAAAATGCTCCTCTCATTTTTCATCCCATTGAGACTCTAACTGTCAGCCTTCAAGCAGAACTTGTCACCATTGCTGAAGACACTCCTTAATTGGCCATCCATCGAAATCATCCTACTGACAACATCATTGGTTCTCCATCTGCTGGCATCCAAACAAGGAGTAAATCTGGTACCATTAACAGATGTCTTTTTGCATGTTCTATTTCACAGGTTGAGCTGAAGGACTACAAAATGGCCTCAAAGGAAAACTCGTGGGTTGAAGCTATGTAAGATGAGATGTTGCAGTTCAAGAAGCTTCATGTTTGGAGGCTAGTCAAGATGCCAGCGAACAAGAGACCGATTGGGACGAGACGGGTCTTCTAAAACAAGAAAGATGATAAGGGGTAATTATAAGAAATAAAGCAAGACTGGTTGTGCATGATTTCTCTTAGCGTAAAGGTCTTGATTATGATGAAACTTATGCACCTGTGGCTAGGCTTGAGGCAATCCGTCTCTTCTTGGCCTATGCCTCGTACATGAATTTCAAAGTGTATCAAATGGATGTGAAGACCGCTTTCTTGTATGGAAAGGTGAAGGAGGAGATCTATGTGAGGCAACCACTAGGTTTTGAGGATCCTGATTTCCGGAACTATGGTTACCGTCTTGATAAAGCTATATATGGCCTTCACCAAGCACCTCATGCTTGGTATGCTACCTTAGCTGAACATTTGTCAAAGAATGGCTACAGAAGAGGTGTTATCGATCAGACGATCTTTATCAAGAAGGTGAAAGGTTATCAGATCTTGGTCCAAGTGTATGTTGATGATATTACATTTGGATCCACGTCTGATAAACTGTGTAGAGAGTTTGCCGAGGTCATGCAAAGCCGGTTTGAGATGAGCTCGTTAAGAGAGATGACTTTCTTTTTGGGTCTTCAAGTTGAACAAAAGGAGGACAGAATTTTAATTCATCAAGAAAAGTATGTTCGAGACATCGTCCAGAAATTTGGGTTCAAGGACTCCTCTCCTTTTCTCACTCCGATTGCTATCAGGCATGTGCTTGCTCCAGACCCATCAAGAACTCCAGTTGAGCAGCATCTTTTCAGATCTATGATCGGCTCCCTGATGTATCTCACTGCCAGCAGGCAGGACATCATGTTCCCTGTCTGTCAGTGTGTCAAATATCAATGTAATCCAAAAGAATCCCACTTAACTGCTGTAAAGCGTATTTTTCGGTACTTAAAGGGAAAGCCTAGCTTAGGTCTTTGGTATCTTAAAGACTCCCCTATGGTGTTGCATGCTTACAACGAGAGTGATTATGGAGGTTGCAATCTTGATCGAAAGTCAACATCGGGTGGATGTCAGTACCTGGGTGATAGGTTGATCTCCTGGCAATGCAAGAAACAAGTCACCGTGTCCAACTCCAATGCTAAAGCAAAATAGATTGCTCCATCAGCTTGCTGTTCTCAAGTGATATGGATCCAGCATCAGCTGCTGGATTATGGTTTGAATTTTTTTAACAGCCCCATTAAATGTGATAATGAGACAATAGTTTGTATCGTCAAAATCCGGTCCAACAGTCAAAGACAATACACCTTGACATCCGAATTCATTTCATTCGTGATTGTTATGACCGTAAACTTGTCACTATTGAACGGGTCGACACGAATTACAACTTCGCGGACCTGTTTACAAAAGCCTTTGATCGTGTCCGATTTTTATATCTTGTTGAGTCATTGGGCATGATCTCGTTTATTCAAAATTAACTTTATTTTACTTTTGTTCTCTTTTATTTTTATTTTATTTTTAATTGTAATTTTATTTTACTTTATATTAATTTTATTTTATCTTACTTAGAATTATTCTATTTATAAAGTTTCATTTTTAATCTTACTTTAATTTTACTTTATTTATTTTGTTTTACTTTATTTATAATTTATCTTTTTTTGTTAACTTATTTTACTTTACTTTAACTTTTATCTTATTGTATAGAAAATTGTAAATATTTTTCAAATATGTCACAATTTTAAAAGAGACAATGAGTTAAGTATAACTCACAAAAAAGATTTTCAGTTTCTTTAAGAAAAACAAAAATGAGTCACTTAACTTACCAAAAATATTTTATATTTTAAGAAATCATAAAAAGTTTCAGAAAGATATTTTCTCGTTTAGATAGAGCTCCTGCTTAGAGGTAGTCGAATAATTAAAATTATAAAATTTTTGAGAAATTGATCTGACCTTTGGAAAATGATAAGAAATTATCTCTAATGATCCTAGCACATGAAAAGAGTATATCAAAAGCCAACAAGATCATTGCTTGATGTGTAGATAGACTTGACCAATGAGTAAGTCTCATAGTGATATAAACTTAAATACTCGGCTATTCTAGCGGTTAGACTCTCATGAAGCGGTTTCCGACTCAAATAAAAGTCAGATAGATGAAGGCAAAGATGTTATTAGTCAGTCATACACGAGCTCGTTAGTGATTGATCACGATAAAAATTATTCTTGTTTTAGATACAAATATTGAAAATCAAAATGTTAAAGCAGAAAAACTGCAAAAAGCTCAGAAGTTTTTAAAATCCACAATAAAAATGTTGATAAATAGTCAAAAAAAAGGGGACCACACATGTATTGTGCTTAATTCATACCTTAATGTATCACATTGACATCAAAATACTTGTTAAGTTTATAGTGTACAAATTATATCTACAATTGACTTTCGGTTCTTGGCATAATAATATCCAAATAGAAGTGTGATCTAGGACATTACAGAAAATGCGATTCCATGTCGAGATCTTTCTCACCAAAAACATATATCTCATATATTATGAAGATTGATGTAAATAAATTAAGTTTAAAATAAAATGTAATTAATATAATATTAATTTCATCTTTATTTCAAAAGCATTTTATTTCAATCTTAGTTTTATTTTTGTAATGTTTACATCCTTAAATGAATTTTAAGGGTATTAACTTTTCATTTTATTTTACTTTTAATTTTATTTTTATTTTTATTTTATTTTTAATTTTATCAATTTTAAATTGTTATTTACTTATTTTTTAAGTGTATTTTAAAAATGGGTTAATGTTTTATAACAAGGTCCTCATTGCAATGCTTGCTAAATATTGGCCTGACAAAATAATAAAAATAATAATAATAATAATATCTGGTATATATTTAAAGTGTTTGGATTATGTGGGTAAATATTTGCGGGTTTAAATTTGTAGATATTTTCAGTGTTCAAGGGTTGAGAATGTAAAATCGTTTAAAACTCGAGATGTTTTAACCCTATCGCGAGATAGGCTGACCCTATAAATAGGTCAATTCAAAATATCTTTCTTTTCATACTCCCAAAACCGTATTCAAAGTGTTTCTCTCTCTTACATTTTCTCTCAACCCACCGCCTTCAACATCTTCAAGATCAATACCCATATCTTCATACAAACTTCAAATCTGCTTCATAATCACACTTATTTGATCAAGTCAACATGGATCCGTCTCTCATGGTATAATATTTTCCATGTTTTGATTCTTGTTCTTGTTTCTGGGCTCAAGAACAGTTCCTGACAGAACTATTCATACCAGATTGGGTCTTCATGTGTTGTTCTTTGTGATTTCTGTTGTTATAATCTTGTTATCGTTTTCATTAGGAGTATATGTGTTGATTTAATTGAGTTTTTATCATGTTATGTATAGTTTTTATATTTTAGGTATTTCAGACTGTTCTTGGGTTAACAAACCCAGAAAAGGTGGTTAAACATGGGTTATGATTGCCCAGTTCTTCATACTTGGTGGGAATGAACCCAAAAATGTATTAAAGGGTTGATTTACGGATGTCCTGTAGGTCTGAATGTTGTATTCGAATGGAGAAGGATGTATAATCGAATGGTTGTTCGATTATAGATTTCTGTTGTGAAAATTGGTAAAAAGGACTGAGTAATCGAATTGGGGATTCGATAAGGAAGATGTTGGTAAAGACTGGTTCAAGGGAAAAGTAATCGAATTACCATTCGTTAACATAGATAAGTTGGAAAATATCCAAGGACCATGTAATCGAATAACCATTCGATTAGGATTTATCACTATATAGACCATGTATTCGAATGACCTATTCGATTAAAAGGATATGTATTCGAATAGCTACGTGATAAGACTACAATCAATCTGCCCAATATCTGTCAAGTACCAAGTGATCGAATAGAGATTCGATTAGAAAAGAAAATTTCAGAAAACATTACAAGGACAATGTAATCGAATGACCATTCGATTAGAAAATATTTGAACAAGCTAATGGAATTCTAATAGAATTGAGAGTTCTAATCGAATTGAATTGCTTGCCTAATATAATCGAATCACCATTAGATTCGATTAGATTAAACTCTTTATTCGATTAGATCATATGACATTCGATTAGCTTAATCTATAACTAGATTAGATTATATTCAGATTCGATTAGAATAATCTGTACTTGTCAAATTTTCAAAAGTTCACATGTCTAAATTAACTGAGCATTCAATTCGATTACTTGGGACTTGGGATACTTTGTGAATAGTTATGAAAAATAAGACTGAGACCTTTATCTCATTCGATTCAAATACTCTATACTTGACAGTTTTATGATTGAACCTCAATCTTGTTTATAAATTTTGTAAAGTTTTATTTTTAATTTTTTAACTTTGTGTATATTTTGCAAATTTATGCTTGATTATCAACACTAATGTTTCTTTTGTGCATCATAGGGTCATAACAACTCTTGTCCATTGAAAATCCCGAAGAAGAGAAAATACAAAGTTTTTATATCAATGATCAAGGGCTTACGGGATTATCCACTATCATATGACATCACTGCTGATCCTGAAGTTCATAGTTCATGGGTTGAACAGTTTTGGACCAAGGCAAAGACTAAAAAGAATGGTTCCAAGATCACCTCAAGGATAGACGGACTTGATGTAGTAGTAAATGAGGAGGTTATCCGAAAAGCCTTGCAGATTAAAGATAATGTTGCTGATCCATTTACCACATTCTCAAAGGAAGAGGTTGTGGGGTACCTCAAGGAGATTGGATATGATACAGTATGGGGCACATGTATAAAGAAGCATCTTCCCGTCTATTGGAAGCTTCTTTTCCACATTGTTGCTAACTGCCTATCTATACAAAAGGGAGGATTTGACAAGTTAAATGTTGACTGGGTGGGAGTAATGATGTGTTTGACAAAGGACAGGAAGTACAACTATTCAAGACTATTCTTCAAGTACATGCAGATGAATGTGCTTGCCAAGAACAGGCGTACGATGTACCCAAGATTTGTTTAATTAATATTGGATTATCTACTTCCTGACAATTCCAAGCCTGTGTAAATGGACAAAGTTGATGATGAGGGAAACGTTGTTGAATCTTCTGAGCCGTATCATGTGAAGATGGTTCGACAATCAGCATTGAAGGTGTAACATCCGGCCCCTCGCACCACAAATATTGTCCGCTCTGCCCACGAAGAGCTCACGGATTTGTTTTTGGTTGCCCAAATGGAGACTTCCCAGGAGGTCACCCATCCTAGTACTACTTCCACATAAGCACGCTTAACCGTGGAGTTTTCATGTGTTCCACAGCCAACTAAGTCCAAAACGCGTTGGTGATTGAAGAGGCAGAACATTTACTTATGAACCAAGGATGTCTCTTGTCCACGGCCGATGTGGGATTTGCCTAAGAATGGAACGATGTTGTGTTTGCCAAGGGTGTTACAAAAAACCCCCTTTTGGACTCATCATCCTCGATGAGGCGTGTCCCATCATCCCAAACGGCACAAGAGTGGATCTGATACCACCTGTAACATACGACCCCTCGCACCACCAATATTGTCCGCTCTGCCCAGGAAGAGCTCACGGATTTGTTTTTGGTTGCCCAGATGGAGACTTCCCAGGAGGTCACCCATCCTAGTACTACTTCCACCTAAGCACGCTTAACCGTGGAGTTTTCATGTGGTCCACAGCCAACTAAGCCCAAAACTCGTTGGTGATTAAAGACGCAAAACATTTACTTATGAACCAAAGATCTTTCTTGTCCACAGCCGATGTGGGATTTGCCTAAGAGTGGGACGATGTTGTGTTTGCCAAGGGTGTTACAGAAGGCTATTCTTGAGCCTACCAGGTATAAGGGTAAGAAGACTAGGGTAAATATTGGTCAGTTTCCTGAGACTGAGACTGATAGTGATGAGACGGAGATTGAAGAGGAAGGGGACAGTGGTGATGATCATGATGATGGTGATGAAGGTCATGATGATGAATGTGGTGATAATGATGAAGAACATGATGAGCCTGTTAATGAACCGGCGGCTGAGACTGAGACTAGGCTGGAAGCTGATATTGTGGTGGAACACAGGTCCAAGCAGAAGCATGATAAGGGAAAGAGGAAAGCTGGAGAAACCTCCAAAAAGTCTGATGTTGTTGCTGCTGAGGAAGAGGAAGAAGAGGAGCCAGAGCGTCCACTGAAACGCTTAAAGAAGGCCAAAGATTCCAAGAAGTCTTTGTCTTCCAAAGCACCTTCCATTAAGGTACACTTTCCTTCGACCGCGGCTATGATAAGTGAATCCTTAGCCATACAAACGACTACACAACAAGCCACCACCTTACCTGACCCACAAATAGGATCACCTACCACTCTAGCCAAGACCTTAGAAGCCCTTCAAGCTAAACAAATAAAATTCACTAAGACCCAAACTTCAACCTCACCAAAAACCCAATCCAAAACCAAACTCAAATCTCCACCCAAATCCCAAACAAAATCAAAACCTAGGATTATCCTTTAAACCAAGCCCAAGCTAGAGACGAGCTTATTACACCTCCCGAAACCTCACCAACCCAACTAGACGAACCTTTTCCGTCTATATTTGAATATATTCCTTTGACAACCCAAGCCCAAACCTTAACCTCACCTAGGACCACCGCACCTGTTACCTCACCAACATACCAATTCACATCACTAATTAGAGGCACAACCTTCTGGACCTCTACATTCACATCATCCATACAATCCCAAGCCACCACTTCAACCATAGAAACCACAACTAAACCTACCAGCCTACCCCTAGCCTTAACCACATCATTCCCAACCCTATCCCTAACCTTGCCTATATCAACCACACCACACTCAACCATATCAACCACACCTCCCTTAACCCAAAAGAGCCCAATCATAGCTGCCACTCCCATTTCTAGTGGCAAGTCGAAAAGTCACTAGTGTTTCGAGATCCTATCCTCGATAGGATTAAGAAACCGGAGGAGTAAAATGAGAACCGTGCCAAGCATGAGCTTATGTTGATAAAATTCATCAAGGATCAACAAGCAATCAATCAAGAAGTAAAAAAGCAACGTGACGCTCTGGCTGATCGAGTGGCAACTCTACAAGAACAATGGGACTTGGACCAAGACTTGATCGTGAGTCAACGGGAATGGATTCAGAATCTATAGAGAAGAGCCGACAATCAACAACAGTTGACCAATCAAAACTTCTTGAGAAACGTTGAGCTTTATGATAAGACTGAACAGCTTCAGTCACGTGTCTCTGGTTTAGAATCTGATCTTCCCTTTGCCTCAAACTTGTCTAAGCAATTAAGAGGGGAATTGAATTCTACACTCGATCAAGTTTGGATAGATATTGAGTGACTGACTTCAAGAGTTAGTTTGTTGGAGAGTGGATCCAGTTCCTCGCGGGACGTGGATAGAGTGATGGGTGAAAGTATGAAGCTGTGTAACTTGGTAGAGCAGCTTGGAGGAGAGTTGGAGGAACAACGAGAGAGTCAAGGTCGCGTGAATGAATCTTTGGTCAACCGATACCTTGCAGTGATGGAAGTGATGCGGTTGACAGATAATGATGTGGAGAATTTGAGAATGCACCTCATGGAGACATTTCGTGCTTTTCTCGGTGTTAGTGAGCCAAACACCGAGCAGAGCAATCGACGATAAACCTCTCTGGCTAATTTGGTCGCTAATACCGAAAGGGTCAGAGCTCAAGGAAACTTGTATGGTTTCTTATACACATGTGAGACAAGAAAGGATACTGGTGAAGGTGGTTCAGGTGTGAAAGCGAGTGCTGATGAGCTTGCTTTCGTTGTCGGAACCGTTGTGAGCACCGAACTTGTGGTTACTGTCGCCACAACTGATCAGGTCAGTTCCACAAGTTCTCCACTTGTTGTACCTACCACAGGTGCACAAGTCAGTGCTTCTGTCTTAACTGCGTTGATTCCATTTGTTCCACAACAACAAGTAGCTCAAGGTAGTGGTAGAGGTGATGGAAACGGTGATGACGAAGATGAGTCTGATAATGAGGACGATGATGGTGACGACGATGAGAATGAGGAAGATGATGAGGACAAGAATGATGATGACGATGACCACGAGTACGACAGCTTCGATGAAGCTCGTGGTGGAAATGGTGGAAATGGTGATGATAGTGGTGGTGGCGACCCCACTGGTAATAAGGCGGGAGATGAAGATCGGCCACACGAGTCCGAAAAGACTCGTGAGACCGACGTTGCAATCGAGACTGAAATCGCCCTTTATTTAACGTTTATTCTATCGCAGAACCGGCTCACAAATTCAAGAAGCCGTGGAAGAAAATAAAGCCGATAGTGATGATGGAATAAACTACTCACGCAATCCAGATACTCCGGAAAGGGTGACTGTGGAAGATACTGATCAAGAACCCGTTGCTGCTCTAGCTGCCAAGCCTGCTCAAAGAGAGTCAAAGAAGTGTGTCAAGCATTACTGCGTGAGCCGCATGGAAAGTTTGAAATGAAGGTCAAAGCCTTACCACGATGATTCTCCAATTATTTTCGCATGTTGGCATAACGATAGTCAAAGATGGGCTGTTCGACGTGCTAACGGAGATCTGACATATCTCTCTTATAGGGATATGCGCACCTTCACCGTTCTTGACATGAACTATTTTAGAAGAATGGTGGGTGGTGGAGAAGAGGAAGGCACCTAGGAAGGTTGGTTCAAACGCTTCCTAAAGCATGGATGGAGGAAAGGCTACCCTGATTTCTCTCTGAATCCGGGTAGAGCATTCAAGTCTAAAGAGATTAATCCAGTGACAAACAAGCCGGTTAAAGGATGGAGGTACAAGATCCATGAAGACCATGGAAAGCCTATCATGCATGGGATGCCGTTTGATGACAACTTTCTCTATGACTTCATCCCTTGGGAGTTTGATAACAACGTGGGAGAGGTGATAATTCATTGCAAGAGTATGCATCACCTCAGATTCTTTGATAAGCATGAACTATCGGGTTTTGGAAAGGAATATCTGCTCAAGTTGCATGGAACTCCTTTGTAAATTGTTGAGGACATGCGCAAGGACAATACCGACGCCATCGTGGGAAAGTTCAACAAGTTTGTCTGTTTGCTTGTTGAAAAACAACCGTTTCATGAACACGAGGTGTTTGAGTATGAGTCCGAGTCTGACTGAAGACCGAAGTTAACAAGACAAATACCAAAGACTAGTTGGAGATTGTAAGGCCCATTTTATTATTATTCTTTCTTATTTGTATTTTGTATCTCTTTTGTGTATGTGTTAGCTTGTTGGACTTGTATTTTTTTATGTTTGGCCCCAAGGCCATATGTATTTAAGCCCATTTGGCCGTATATAATGAAATGGTGTATGAGATTACACTATATACACACACACACACACACCTTTTGTCAAACCTTATCTCATACAACTAATAAGCTCTCTCTTTTCTCTCTCACACTCACGGAAATAACAAACAACAAACAAGATCCGAGATATCGGTCCTCACTGTTGATTTCCGCTAGCTAGTGTAGAGGTTGATCCAAGATAACTAGTTGTTGTGTTGTTAGATCCGGTCAAGGGACCTACAACTTATGATCAGATGGACGTATATGACATCTAGCAGCTAATTAGGTGGATGTTTGGTTCATAGAATGTTTGAAAAGGAATTAAAATGTTTTAAGTAATTGGAATAAATTTCTTTAAAATTTAACAATGTGTTTGGTTTTTAATACCGGAAAAGATTTCATCGTGGGTGTACGTTGACCTTCCATAAGAGGTTTAAGTGGATCGATCATCTCATTTTGTGGCTTCTTAATCGTTGCAACCATGAGAGGATCTTCATCGATTGACCGATGATTCACATTTTTTGCTTAGTTAATCGGTGACATGATGTTGATGTCGTTTCATAGTTTTCTCGGTCTACAAAAGTTGGTAAGACGAGCTGTGTTCCAGTGTTAATAGGTTTCTTCATCCGGTTATGTTCTATTGTTTATGCGTATGGATTCGATCCTATATATATAATAACATTCACAATTTTTGAACCTTATCAATTTTCATACTTTCATGTATGATACAAAAACCTTACCTAAAAGTATCTCTTGTCATCATGCATTTGTTGGTCTAACATAAATATAGATTGTGTTAAAAGTTATACAGGTCTCTTGACTCCTGGTAATTTGTATCTTAAAATTTTTCAATGCTGTAAAAGTAGGTTTATAAGGCCGAGTACTCCCTGATTACTCGCTACAAGGTATGTCGCTGATACGAGTATCTTGTTTAGTTACTAAGAATCAATCAAAAGTGGTTAACCTCAGCCAGATTCGCATCTAGTTAGTGAGCTTGAGCCGATTTTTACTTAAGAAAATAGCATAATTCGTATTTCTATAATATTAAAGAACAAATATCATTTTTTTTAATTAATAATTAGAAAATTAAGAATAATTTATTATTTAAAAATATATTTCTCTTATTTATATTGATATTCATCTATTTTGTTATAAATATTAGTAAACATATGATATTTTAAGTATATATAATATCCAAAATTTAATTTGCTTTATATTTACCATGTCCGAGTAATCCGAGTACACCCAACTCCCCAGTCGGTCGCCTATGTTTCGTCTAGCGACTTTTGCAGTCTTTGGTATTTTCTAGCCTCAAGTAATTGCTAGAGATCATAGTAGTTCCTGGGTTGATATGGAGATTAATACAATTGGCCTCTTGGTCCAATGATATGAGAGTAATGGTTAAGGCTTAAGATTCTTAAGGGGTTTTCTTTGGTGGGTTTCCTTTTTTATAGTGTTCCTAAATGAATCAGATCTAAAACGTTAAAATCAGTATGAATGGTTAACATCTTGTTTTAATAAAAACCCACTCAGTAATTGAGGATAGTTTCAAACGTTGTTTATAAAAGAAGAAAAAAATACAATTTCACTGTTTAAAGTTCTTTTAAAAAGCTAAAAATCAAATGAAGTGTTTATCATGCATAAATTTCACGTAGCTGCTATACAATCTAACAATAATATTTAAATGAATCATCAATAATGCAATATTCGAACCAGTTAGATATACCCAAATACATATTTTAGGTAACATGTGTTCGATATGTTTTGGTGTAATAATGATCATCAATCGTTATTTATCAGTAACAATTATCTAAAGAAACAATAAATTAAAATAATCGCATGGAATGTAACCTACCGGTTGCTATCAGTATGCCGTTGGAGTCCACAAAATTGGCTAAACTATAGTCTATAGGAACCGGTTAACAACTCTAGGGATTTAATTCGATATTTTTAAGTGTTATGCCTACTTGAAGTTCTTTTTTAGTTTGTTTAAAGATTGTTATAACTTTTTTATGAATGTTAATTTTTTAAGTTAGATAAAATTAAAGCATATTTTACCATATTATATATAAACACCAACCGAGCTACATCTGGAAAACGGGTAAGCGAGCAACTAGTTGCGCCGATATCTCCTTTTGAATCACAAAGCCTATTCTATTAAAAAAATTCTTGGTTCATCGGGCTCTGCGAGTCACTGTGAACCATCTTCTGCACTCGCTCCAAAAAGCGAACCACCTCAAGAGCTAGGGATCCAAATAGCGACGATATATCGTCGTCATTATAGGCTAGACCACAGTGACAGCAAGTTGCCAACATAAATAGTATGAATGTTTATTATTTTTGACCTTTACATGTCTTCATTACATCTTAGGCGGGAAGGGTGAATATGATGCGCCGTCTTGATTGTCTATCTCGATGACACGTCGTCGCGACATGCTCTTTCTATTCTTCCTTTTCTTTTAATCCGGATTACACGATACTTTGAACGATGGTGTATGTATCTAGCCTGACCAGACGACATGTCGTCCCATTACCCTACTTAACTAATAGTTTTATTTTACTCCTAAATTAGCTGAGTGTCCGCGCAATGCAGCGGGGTGTGCACGCAACTCGATATTGAACGTATAGTATGTGTCAGTACATACGTCATCTAATGACAGTGTGCACGTAGCCCGAAATTTGACATGTAACTCGTGCAAATCCTGTTGCGTGTAATCGAAGATTGAACACACGTAACCGACCCGGAATGCACGTTACTAACATTAAAACATGTTTAACCAACACCACGCGTGTAATTCATAACGATTAGCGGTGCAGGACGCTATGTTGAGCGCTTACCAAGATTTGCTTATGTGCGTTACGTGGTGCTGAACACGCGTTTATCGGCCCCGGTACATGTAAACAACCACATCTCCGTAACCGGTGACGAAAATCAAGAAGCAAGCCCAAAATATACATTAATTTCAAATAAATCACTTTTGTAAACCAACCCGTGTTGGCCCTAAACCCGTTCCGACTCGACATCGGTCTGACCTGGCCCCTATCTACTCGAACCGGAACCAAATTAACCATTTTTCTTGTATCGACTTGTTCTGAACCTAATCCACTTTTACAATTGACCCAAGCTCACCCGACTCGACCTGTTACCATTTCTACACGGTAATCGTGTAACATGTTAACTTTTTAAAACTAAAAAAACTATAGCAATACCATACTCAAATTAAAGAGAATAAAATACTCATTTTTATGATGTAGTTATTTTAAGAAAAATATTAACGTGTGAAAAGATATGTCCGTAAAAAAGTCGAGGGGTAGTTAGTTTTGAATTAGGAGGCATATGTGTAACTATTATCTAAATTTACAAAAAAATAGTACTGAAGTTGAGAGACTAAAGTTATAAGTATATTTTAAATGAATGAAAAGACTTAATTACCCTTAATTTTTATATTTTTGATGTATTGTTTGTTGTACATAAAGTATTGAGTTTGGTATTTCTTAAAAGAGTTCTCTCACTCATGATTTATATATAGTATTGATAACCTAAACAACGTGGTATGTCTTATCGTGTGGTGATGACTTGTTGTCGCTATACGGTTACCGCGGTCTTAAATTGAAAATCAGGTTTAGCGAGACACCATTTCATTCCAAATTTCTTATCCTTGTGACTCTCTCCATAATACGCCAATCTTCGAAGAGCACCGTTGATTTCCACCGCGGCCTCCAACAATTAATGGTGATCCATGTCCACCGTCGCCGCTAGTTCATTTTAAAAAGAAATAGTTATGCTCCACCGTCGCCGCTAGTTCATTTTAAAAAGAAATAGTTATGCTCCAGATAATTAGGTTAGTCCAAGCCAAATGTTGTTATAATCAGGTTGATTTTTGAAGAACATAAGAGTTTTCAAACTTCCTAGCACTTGTCTCGACAACATCTTATCTTCGTAACCAGTGTTGCAAAAATCCCGATTAGGCGGGATTAATCCCTGATTAATCGCGGGTCCTCATTTTACTGATTAGTTTTGGGCTAATTGGCCAATTAATCGGTTAATGGTCAAATACGGCCAAAATTATGATTAATCGGATTTAAAGGGCTTTTTATTATGAGGTTCTGGCCAAAATGGGCGATTTCCAGCGAGAATCTGGCCAAAATCAATGGTTTCCGGTGAGATTCCGGCCAAAATATGTTGTGTATATATAAAACTGAAAATTACGTATACAAATGTGTGCGTGTGTGCGTGTGTGTATAAAACTGAAAATTATAAATTAAAGTTTAATTCGATTAATCCTGATTAATCACTAGTTTCCGCCCCACCGCCCTAGCGACTATCCATTTTTACAACATTATATATCCGTAACCATTTGAAGGTTTTTGAAGAAATATGAATGGTACACTTTTAAATGTTAGTTTATTTTAGTTAAATAATTTGTTTCTTTTTTGCAATTTTGTGTTATTGAAGGAATTTGTATATATGTATATGTATATATTGATGTTTGTATGTATATGTATATGTATATATTGATGTTCTTGAAGGAATTTGTATATATGTATATGTATATATTGATGTTTTTTCAATTTTGTTTCTTTTTTTCAATTTTGCGACTAGCCATGTATATGCTTAATTGTAATAAGAACATGAACCTTTTGACCCATAATTTGACCTGTGAAAGTGAACCCGAGAATGACACACATATTTATGGGTTGATTTGAATACGACCCTTAATTTTCACCCAAAAGTGTTTTCTTGATTTCACGTATTAGTTAAATGCTAAAAGCATGCTCTTTTTTGAGTTTTAATATATAATTTATAAATGGTTATATGAAAATTACCACGTATTATATATACTGTGCGTTTTAGATGTCCCTAGTTTATTTGCACCTTTGTACATTACTAACAAAATTGACAAAATGGTTGAGAGATGTATGGCTGTAGGGGAAACACGAGCGACAACTGCTAATGAATATCTAGAAGATTATTTTTCCTTGGAACTCTTGTGTCTAAATTATTTGAATATACGTATGCATGTTACATGCTCTAAACATCCTCTCGCTTTTCAATTTGAAAAGTATATTATTATATAATACCACAAAAGATCATTATAATCACAACAATATTTAATAATATCTTCTAATAACTAATGGAAGAATCTTTTATATATTTACATAATATAATATGTTCACCATTAATTAGTTAGAGTGGAAGGAGGCCAATGGATCACAGTAACAGATTCAGAAACTTTTGATAGTAATGTTGAAAATGATTCAGGTAATATATGGGGTGGGTGTATCCACTAAAACAAGAAAACAACGAAACATAAGAGATACGAAAAGATATTGAATATATACAAAGAGAAAAATGAAACTTAAATAACACGAAAACTTTGTGCCAGGAAACAAGGGCAATGAATCTATGATAAATGGGAGACAAGAGTATGGTGGTAAGGTTACAATAGCAAAAGACATGCATGGTTGTGATGACATGACTTACAACCGTGACAACAAAACATAAGACTATGGTGATATGTGGCAATGGCAGGGTTATAGTGTCATGAAGTGCGTAAACAGCCACAAAAAAATAAAAAAAGTAAAACTCAGTCCATCTAATACGGTCGGTGTATAAATGTATGTGTATACAGTGCGCCAACTGCCAAAAGTTGTCATACAAGCTACTGGCTAGGAAGAGAATTGTCAAGCAAAATCATGGTTGAGGATAGAAATTTTTGAAGATTTATATTTAAGGCTAAGGATTTTTAGAGAGAAAGTAATACCTTAGGGGTTTCTATTTACCGTATTTTTGGGTCACATACCATTATGTTTTTTTTCATATATTTATATATCGTTATCGATACATGTATTAGTATTATTATTTTTACTACGTACTATTATCAATTATATTACTGTTAAACTTTGATTCCCGATTATATTGTCTCATACATATGGTTCTTAGATCTAAGAGTCTTCCTAGAAGCCACCTCTCTATCTCATTTGATAGAGGTATAGTGTGCCTACATGTCACCCTCTGTAGTAGCTTTACTATTGGTAGAATTCCATTGGGTATGATTGATTGAATGATATATATATATATATACTAGTTTTTATCCCCCGTATTACGGGAGTTGTTTTATTTTGTTTGTTATAATATTTATTTATTTTTTGAATTTATATTTTTTTTTATTGTATGAAAGTTAATAATATACTTATGGTTTGATGATAAATTGTTTCACAAATAAATGAGATGTTATAATCCAGTTTAGAAGATATATGGTTTTGATGATACCCAAGACCCGTTTATTTTTTTTACTATAAAATTGGTTTTTTAATTATAAATAATATTTATGAAAGTTAATAATATACTTATGGTTTGATGAGACCCAAGACCCATTTATTTTTTTTTACTAATCAAATTGGTTTGTTAATTTAAATAATATATATATCTCTTTTTTAAAATAAATAAGATATCAATTTTTATTATATACTATTTTATAGGATTTTTACATCAATAATTTGTTGAGAATAATTTTAAATTTAATGAGATGTTATAACCCGTTTAAGGAATATCTGGGTTTGGTAAGACCCATACCCATAAATTCGGGTTAAATGCATGAGAAACCTCCATTTAAAAATCAAGCAAATCTAGTGACTCCAAAAAAAGATGAAGCGACCACATCGCGACACGTAGGATTTTTATGTCTTCGTTTATATATATTATAGATATATATAGGGTCGAGATACTGTATAATAATGTCTTAACGTACGATAGGTATACGAGACGCTCAAAGGCAAAAATACTAAAATGCTCAAAACGCTCAGCCGAAAACCTAAAACGCTCATCAAAAAACTAAAACGCTCAACAACGGTTTTCGTGAATAAAAGTAAAAAATTGGTCGATTAATTTCCAAAACTGTTTGTTTCGGTTAACCAATAACAAATTGGATATATATTGACGATTTCGAGATCTTGTGATGTGATTTCATGGACCGATTTCATAAAATATAGGTATTGTTGTACGTTAAACAATTATTGTATTGCATCTCTTCTCTCTCTCTCTCTCTCTCTATATATATATATATATATATATATATATATTTATATAATGTATAACACTATACACAATATAGGTTTGTACCAATTATAGGTATGGGAAAAAGATTTTTTATACTAAGGTTGAGTTATTCCAAAATAAGTAACAAAAATAAGAAGGATGAGAAGCTATAACTATATTTTGGGTATATTTGGCAAAGAGCTTTTAAGAGCTTTAAGCTACAAGCTTTAAAAAAAACTCATATTTATTAAAAAGTCTTGTTTGGTTAGGCTAGTTTGAAGCATTTAGGTTAGGAGAAAAAGCTTGAAGCTAAAAGTTCCAACTACTCCATCATATTTTGTTAATTCATATAATAATTACATATTTAACAAATATTCAAAACCAACTACCCCTATGACTTTTTAAAAGACCATAATTTTTTCACATGTTAATATTTTTTTTAATTACATCATAAAAACGAGCATTTTATTCTCTTTAATTTGAGTATCATATTATTATACTTCCTTAATTTTAAAAAAATCACACATTATGTGAATATTGGTTAGGATCGACAGCAAGTCGAGTCAGGAAAGCCCGGGTCATATGTAAGACCAAATTAGGGTCGGAACGAGTCGATGCAAAAAGGGCTAATTTAATTCGGTTCATGTTGGCGCAGTTTTGAGTCGAAAGGGGTCAAGTCAGAATATGTTTCGGATTAGAAGAGTGCACCACGCGAGCACCTAACTAGTTTTATTAAAAGCTCCAACTACTCAACCAAGCACCTAAATATTTCTAAAAAGCTACAGCTAACAGCTACCAACTACAGCTTCTAACCACCAGCTACCAGCTAGCAACTTCCGGCTACAGCTACCAGCTAGTTTTGCCAAACATACCATTTATCATGTGTTAAGTGTGGACCAAATGAAGAAAGACAAAAAAGGAAAAAACATATATTTTCTCTAGTCACATGTAAGACGCATGTCAATTCCACAATCATTTTAAAACGTCTATAACTTTTTCGTTTGACATTTTCTTTAAAGTTCACCATAATAACAACCGTTCTTATCTTTAATATGAGTACTATTTTGTTTTATAATAAATATAAAAAATATGTCATTATGTCTTTCTGTGTCATTTTGTCATATGTGTATCAGTGTGTCTCTTTATTTATGATTGTGTCTTTATGCTTATCATTGTGAGTTTTTTTTCATAGGTGATGGAATCGGAATTTATAATGGTGAAGTAACACCGTTGTGTAATTATAATATGTAAATATAATGATAAACTAACAACTATATCTAATACATAAAGTATAAAACACAATTATTAATGTATATTGCACAATAACATTAAATAAAACAAAATGAATACATAATACATAATAATCTGAAACGTAAAACACAATGGTAATTACATAATACACAATGACCTTAACATAATACACAATGAGCGTACTAATACACAATGACTAAAACAAAAGACACAATGACGAACAAAAGACACAATGACGTACGTTTTGTTTTAAATTTTATCATTAATATGTGTAATGATTGAAAAACACAATGATCATAACCTATAACACAATGTAGAAAACTCAATTAAAAAAACACAATGAGGAAACAATAACACAATGTATAAAAACCCGCTTATTTTTTTATACATTAATATGTTACTCATACTAAAAATAAAAAAAACCGTTAGTTATTATGGTGATTTTATAAAAAAAAACAAAATTTGTCGTATGATAAAATTATGAACATTTTAAAATAATAGGAGGATTGACATGTGCACTACATGTGAAGAGAAAAAGTGAACAATATAGACTATTCTATATATGACATTTCCATCATTTTTAATTCTCAAATTAATCACAATCATTCATAAATAAGATCAATGAACTATACTACTTCTCACACTTCTTATTTTTTGTTACTTTGTATATTAACCTAACCTTATCAGACTAATTAATGCGTGTTCGATTTTTATTCCTTGGTTTTTTAAAAATAACCTTTTGTTTCGACCCTTGATGTGTCTTTGTAGCCTTTCACTTTATGCCTATTTTTTTATTTGCGATATTGGTTTTTAATACTCGCAACTTTCACTCGTTGGCTTATAACACTTCTAATTTTTGACTTGTTATTCATCACACCGAATTTTCACTCTGTTTTTGTCACTCCATCACTAACGGACGACTAACGTCGTTAGTGGAATCCCAATTTTTCGATGAATATCTTGTAACATCCCCAAAATTTTGGTCCAAATTTGACAATTTAAGTAAAGTTGAAGGATCAAAATTATTCTCTAAAATAAGTAATGAGAAAATTTAATAAGAAAATAAAATCATTTTATAAGGAAATAAAATGTATTTCATAAAGAAGTTATCTTATGTTAAGGAAATTCCATACCACACTGAAAGATGTAAGAAAGTGGAAACATTTCACATGGGTATAAATAAGGAAATTAAAATCTATCCCCCATTGAAAGTGGTAAAGATTTGAAAGCTCTATATAAAGAGATAAAATTCTATATTAATATTCTTTTATGCCTAGCATGCACCCAGTGGTCCTAGCGGATGGTGCGAAGCACCCGACGTGCACGCGCACAGGCACGGGCACGGGCTCAATGTGGCGCTTTGATGGCGCACGCTCGAATCGTCGCGAGTCGCTTGAGAGCCCCCTTAGTATTTTTAGACGATGGGAGTTAGACCCATAAGTGACAAGCTAACAAAAGACAAGGGACCAAAAGTGAAAGATTGAATTCAGGAACCCATCGCGCTACACGATGAGCCCAAAACACAGGTCATTGCGTATCACGATGGACCTTGATGAGTCAGCGGACACGTGTCAGCACGTGGTATGGCGGCGTAAAACATACGGCGCCGCGGTACGCGACGACTAAGGAAGAGGACCCATCGCGTATCGCGATGGGATCCAAAATCAGCTATAAAAGGGGGGTTCACGGCCCATTCATTCCACACACCAAACCTTTCTCTCTCTAGAATCACTCTCTCTCTACCTCATTTTGCGTGCCGAGCATCGTTTGGCGCGTCGAACCTCGTAATCCGTGCCAAATAACCGACGTTTCCTCGAAGTGTGTGCCACCCGAAAATAACCCGACATTCTATCTTGAAGTACGTGCACGTCACGAAGGCCACCATATGTCGCCTCGTTTTGCGTGCCAACCTCGAAGTTCGTGCTAAGCCCCGAAGTTCTGACAATTTAAGTACCAGTATGCAACATAGAGTAGAAGTGTTGCTCGTACAAGCTTAGGTATATAACTTTGAATACCCGTGTAAGGTAGGAGTTTTGCCTAAGTTATTATATTATTATATTACATGGCTTAAACCATAGTCCGGGGTATAGCCCAAACCTTGATCATAATTATGTTTACATAAGCTTTAAACATACAAAGGATTATAGTAATGTTTCTTTACAATTAAAAAACAAATAATTTTACATTCATAAGGATATCTAGTTTCTTCGCGATTAAGAAACGTAACATCTTATATACAAGGAATATAGTTAATATATTGTTTCTTCATGATTAAGAAACATAATATTTTACATACAAAGGTAGCAGTCAATGAATGTTTCTTCTTGAAGAAGAAACAGATTATAGATGTTCTTCATGAAGAAGAAACTCAGCATATGATTAGTAAATAAACTAACAGACTACAGATCTAAATGTTTTATTCAAACAAATGATCAATCAAGGTTTAAAGGTATCAAAACTAGACTAACGGTCTATAGCCGGATCAAAAGACGATCTGGATATTTATATGCTTATTTTATTATAGGTCAATCAATCAATCAGTCAGTCAGTCAATTAATCATTCAGTCATAGTCAAGGTTTCAAACGAGATCACCATATCATTCAGAACAGACAATCACAGGTGAATACGTTAACCTTTTCAATCAATCAAAACATATTTATACTCGACAAGATGAACAGGTGTTTGTCTTAACGAGTCATTCAATGATTTCATGAGATTACATGATCTCTAAAACGTTATAATACAAAGTAGAGAATAAAATCAACTCAGGCCGAATATGAAAGTATCTGGATCCAAACATAACTGTTCAGCCTAAATCAGTCAAATGCCAGGTGGCCGCAGGCTAACGGTCATGACTAGTTCTCTGTTCAGGGCTTTGTGGCTCGGAGAACACCGCTGTGTGTGTAGGGCGGTGGTACATATACCGGAAGTAGAAATACTTCCGCTGAGTTTGTCAAGAAAACTGTGTTTGTATTGTATTGTCATTCAACATTTTATAGAGTCATACGTGTTCACCAGCATATAACTGACGTATTTTCCCCACATTTCAGGGAAACATATTAGTACATATAGCAAGACATTCATGGAGTTAGATACTCGCAAGGTAATAATGGCTCAGTTTTTAATTATTAAAATATTATAACAAGATTTAAACATGATTAATAAATCAAACACTTGGGTATTTATTATCCGAGAAGTTTTCAAATAAATTAATATTTTATCATAACAAAAAGTCTTCCGCTAAAAATAAACCGCAACTCTGATATATTTACAAAACATGTACCAACTTGTGGTCACACGCCTAGGCTCTAAACCGGGGTGTGACATATCTGCTTCCAACTTAGCAGACAATCGAAACATAGAAGAGGGAGGCGATGCGTCTAGGGGTTCCAACGAATCCCAATTTCGGGCGAAGCAGACGATTAGATACATGGAAGAATGAGGCGGCACGACTAGGGTTCCGCTGTAGTCGGCGTTGCGATCTCTTATTCATGATGATTCTGACATCTACCGAAGGCAGTCGCTGCAACTCCATGGTCGATTGACGCAAATGGAGGACCAATCGATAAGAAGCAAGGGCGTTCCTACAATTGTAAAGTGCATCCAGCAATCTGGTATGATTTCCTATGGATTCCACTAATGACGTTAGACATTCGTTAGTGAAAGAGTGACAAAAACAAATAGGATGAAAGTAGTGAGTGAAGAGTAACAAATTATAATTGAGAGTGTTATCAGCAAATAGCTAAAAGTTAAAAGTATTAAGGGTGTGTTTGGGATTGCTTATTTAAGTGAAAAATGACTTTTTGTTAAAAGGACTTATAAACTTATGATAATTTTAAAAGAAGTTCGTACAAAAATGTTTGGGTTAGCTTATGTGTTGGAGAAAACCAAAATAATTAAAAAAAAGACGCTCTTTTTTAAAAGAAGTATAATGGGTTTTGAGAGTTAGAGGGGTGTAATAGGTAAATCAAATCCATTAAGTTAATAAGTTACAAATTCCTAATTTTTTAATACCCCTTTATTTTGTCTTCCCCATAAGTTAAAATCCATAAGGTTTTATGATTTGTCAAACACCTTATACACCTTATTAACTTATTAAAAAGTTTATAACTTATAAGTTAATAAAATAAGGAATCCCAAACACCCCCTACAAATATTAAAAATCAATATTACTTTGAGTTTTGGTCATAAAGTTTGTAGTATTACAGTTGTAGCCACTAAAGTTTATATTTATATTCTTCCAATTTATATAAAAGGTAATTCTCATATAACAATTAGCTTCCTAAACTTTGAGAAACATCGGGTTCAAAACCAAAAATTTAATAGGATGGTCATGTTACGAGTCCCCAAGTTTTATATTTTTTGAGTTATCAAATCTATATAAAGAGTAATTCTTATTATAACAATTACCTTCTAAACATTGGGGAAGCATCGGATTCAAAGCCAAAGATTAAAGATGCAGATTGGTTACGTGTCGGTGTGCGGTAAATGCATTTAGCTCGCACCAAGTCACATAACATTATTATTACTATAGATTAATTTGAAAGTTTGGTGCCGCTAGACCTTTTATTGATCCGATATCGTAACAAACATTACAAAATCGACCAAATTCCAACTCGCTGCTACAAACGTCCGGGATCGACTACGCTCGGGTTTTATTGACTTTTTTTACGTAACGAACGTAATCGAAACTAACTGAATGAACATCGACTTACCATTGCAACGTCTAGGACTGACAACGTTTGTGTTTACCAATGCCCAACTTTTACCAACTTACCATCGCAACACCGAGGGCCGCAACGCTCCGGTTTTTACCGACCGAATAAAGTCATTTTAAATATTTTTTATATGTTAATTTGATGTATTTATTTTTTTAGGTTTTAGTGATCGGGTTTTACCAAAGTTGTTTATACTGTAATTAACGAACGCAAATGATACTAACCGAATTCGCATAGACTCGCCATCATGACGCTCGGGTTTAACAAACATCATTATAAATATTTTTATTTTTATATGTTAATTTGACTTATGTTTTTAATTCTAGTATAGTTACGTTACGAACGTAATCATACCGGCCAAACTTTTTAACATGTTAATTTTTAGTTATACGAGCGTCGCTATTGTATTTGTGTTAACATACACATTATTTTTTTATTAATTTAGTGTCGGTATCTTAACGAACCTAACCCATACCAACCAAATCCGCATTTCAAAACATGACAGGACGGGTATATAAACATATCCCAACTACCGGTCGAATAAAAACTAGTTTAATATAAAAATTTTTGTTGGTTAGCACTCTTTCTTTCTACATCATAAGGGGGGAGGGGTGATTATCACTCATCACACACCTCACCCAATCAAATGGTGCCACATCACCAACCCCAAATCCATCACATGTGATGGTTTTTTATAAGGGGTGGTGGTGTGGTGTGGTGTGTGATGAATGTGATGAAATAATACACCCAACGGCTCCATTCCTTGGTTTTCACCCCATCACACGCGTGATGGCCATCACGCAAATCTCATCACACAAGCTTGACAAGGCACTGGCGGCGGTGTGCAAAAACCCATCACGCATGATGGAGCACCCTTCACGCGGTGCCCCACCCCCCTGAGTAAAAGTGATCGATAATGTTTTTAACAATAGTAACAGTCTTGGGCTAACTGACCAATATATCCTTAAAACCAAATATACCTTTATAAAAAAAAACACTTCTTTGTAAATAACTAATAAATGTGTGGGTTGTGATATGTTAAATTGTTGTGCGTCACAACGGAGCGCGAGTGGACCCCTCTGGTAGATATTTATAATGTGATATTATATGTATTAATAATTAAGTAGGATGTAGTTATTGTACGTTAATGCCTTAACGTACGATAGGTACGTGAGACGCTCAAAAGAAAAAAATAAAGGCAAAATCCTAAAACTCTCAGAAAACGTTCACAAAAGCTTAATGCTCAGCAAACGTTCAAAAATGGGCTTCGTGGAAAAAAGTGAAAAATTGATCGATTAACCATTCAAAACTGGTTTTTTCGGTGAACCAATGATTGATTGGATATGTATTGACGATTCCGAGATGTTTGGATGTGATTTCATGGATCGATTCGTGAAAAAATGGATTCGCATACGTAATGTACGTTAAGGCAGGGCCGGCTCCGAGATTTGAAAAAAAAATTGGGTCGAAGGCGAAAAATATTTTGGGCCTAAAGTAAATAACAGTATTTTGTTGCGTTTAAATAATTTAATTTTTAAATTGGCTTCCTTGGTTATAATTTGGGTTGTTTAAAAAACTAATGTATAAATATAGGCTAAAACATGTTTCAAATGAGACTATACCCCACAACCTTTTGGTTGGGAGTCATACCCTTTTACCACTAGACCAAGTTAGTTTTTTTGTAATTGTGTTAAAACATTAAGTATGGTTATAGTTTTTCATCAAAATACATACAACTAAAAAAAAATTCCGGGCCTACCGGGTAGTCGGGTCTATGACCGTCGACTACCCTAACATATGCCATGACCGGCCTTACGTTAAGACATTATTGTATTAGATATTTTCCCTAATTAATTAATATACAAATTATTAGAGGCTTTTTTTATATCTTCATCTTGTAACCACAATATATTATATTCTTTTAATAAAAAATTTACAGTTAAGAAATACAAAACTGAGGTTATTCATCGAGAAGTGAATAAACATATGACTCTTCTAAGGTAAGATCATCCGTAGTCCACTTAATTTTGCGGCGTTATGGGTTAAAACGTCGAGGGCACCCCCCCGGCATTATGGCTTTTTTTTGGGCGTTTTATACAAAACATGGATGGAAGGCAAAAAAATAATAATAAAATAATGGAGTTTGAGGCATTATGAGACATTATGGAACCTTTATGACTACACCAAAATTTTGTATAAAACCAGAAACTCTGACTGGACACCACGTTTTGTATAATGCCTGAATATAAGACTTTATGGCTACTCATGATCTAATAATACCCAGAATTTTTGTCACCTTCGGAAATGCAATAAAATCTTCCATGAAAAGATAGTGATAATTGCTAAATAAGGAAGCGTGTTAAACAAGAAATAGATGACACGTGTGGTCCTACCGTCAGACATGAAGTTAAACAGCTGGCGTCAATTGACGTCATGCTTTCAATTACTACCATGTTCTTTTCATACTTTAATCTTTACTACCATGTTCTTTTCATACTATCATCCTTTTCTTTTTGCACATTTCTTTTCTCCATCATAGGTTGAGGTTTAATTAACAAGGTCATTAAAGTAACTTTGCTATAATGGTTTTTCGAGTGTAGGTTGAGGTTTAATTAACAAGGTCATTAAAGTAACTTTGCTATAATGGTTTTTCGAGTGTTTTTTTTTTTCTTTTTGTGTGTGTGTGTGTGGTTTTTTAGGGGTTTATTATGATAAGACTTTCTTGTTTTTTTTGTTGATTGCTTGTCTTAGAGATTTTGCTACTTTTTTCTTATAAGTTTGTCGTTAAAAAAACATACTCCTTTAGTTTAATTGCATTTTATTATTTATAACAAGTATTTTAACCTTCATGTCATGTCGGAGCGAATTATAACAAGTATTTTAACCTTTTTGTTTACAAACTCAACTGATATTGGTCAAATGTACTGTTGGACGTTAATGTTCTTTTTTTTTTCTTTTAGTTTCGGTGCCATTTTGTTTGATTTACCATTGGGTTTAGATCATGTGTCGTAATATGTTAATTCGAACATAACCGATATCAACCGAATTTGTGTCGACTCGCCACCTCCACACCCGGGTTTTACCAACCGTTTAGTTTCGTTAACGTTAAGAACGTAACAACAGTTGAAACAAACATAGTCGATAGCGAAGGACGTCGCGTCTACTCACCGTCCAAAGCCCAGTTTTACCGACCGAATAAACTTCGCTTTCTATATGTTACTTTTTGATACCATAAACTATACGTGTCACTATACTTTCTGGGAGTTAACTAATTTATTTTGTGGGTGATGTCCAAAATGCAGTTTAGGAAAACTTAACTTAACTTAGACACTCTAGTTTTAAATTTTTAAACCTACACTTTTCCGATGCTAGACCACTATACATACAAGTGTACCCATCGAATGTAGTAAAGGTTAATGAAATCTGGATGTCGAACCCAAGGATACTAGCGACACCTAAACTAGACTCTAACTAAAAACGTAAATGATTGTGAATTTAACTAATTAAAAGCAAACAGACAACTTTCAAGACGATCACCTAAACTAACTCAAGGATGGGAAAAGCACTACCTAAGTTTAGAATCCCACTTGTAACTTTTGGTTTCTCTCGGCTATGAAAATTTGATGGAAACAGAATCTATAGATACGACATCCTTAAGCAACCTAGTGGATCCCTGATCATTCTCCTAGTGTGACAAAAAAGGAAACCCTATGGGGCGTGTGAACTTACCGATTAGTCAGGTTACATGTTAGTCTCTCTAACAACACTAAAGTACCCTAAAAGATAGATCACCCGTCGGTCTCACAATCTCAATACACCCTAAAGTGCGAGGGGTAACCTAAGAACAATTGACAAGACACGAAGTTACAGTCTAACTAGAAATCTGGGAAAACCTCATGTCAGAGTGTTTAAACCTAAACACCTAACCTCACAGACAACTTAACTATTGATCACCTGTTAGCTATCTAGATAAGTAGAATAGCTAGATCCTTTAGACTCTCAAACATTGCTCCTATGGAATATATATCAATAAGTCATACGCTAGTCATAAACACAGTAAGCTACTTAATATGCATCTATAACTAACTGAAAGACACTCAAAAAGACACATTGAACAATCATTGATCCTAAATCAGACCTAAATGCGCATGCACTTCATATCAATTGCAATCAAGTTCTTTATTATTGTAATGATCCAACATTAAAAATTATGATACTATGTGCAAATCACAAAGTAATCATCAAAAACCTAGGTTGCTCAGGAATTTAGGAAATAATCATCACGAACGGTAACAATAAATTAGATTGAATTGAATACGTATTCTGAAAATATATGAAAACACAAGAAACGCCAAGTAAACGACCCCGATACTTGCTTACTGATCTATCTCGCACACCAGCCTTCAACTTCTTGCACACAAGTACTCTCATGCTCCAAAATTATCCCAAAGGGGCGTCTGAAAGTTGAACAACTTCCCTCGATTAGGGTTAGTAAATCGTTTATGTAGACTTCCCTATTTTTTTGCCAACAATAAAGATCCATCGCGCGTCGCGGGGGTGAAACAATCAGTCACTCACGACACGCCTAGGATAAAAATAGTTGGGAGGACTTTTTGGTGATTTCCGGAGTTCTTCGCGTGTTGCGGGGGATTTCCCTAAGTTCTCTGCGACGCGCTAGGAGCTGAAATCCAGCAGATTTTGTTTTCTTTGTAAAATCTTCGCATTAGCTTCGCCCCCCCCCCCCCAATTTATCCTACGCTTTCGTATTTCAACTGTCTACCATGTCATTTTCCAATATCTTCATTTCCAATCCAATTTTATTTTCTTATTTTATACTTTCACTCTCATTCATTCTCACATGTGCTCGTTTCTTCATGAATTAGCCTCGTTTTCTCTCCTTGAGCATACAAACCCTGTAAAAACATATAAACACTAAATATATGCTAACCCCGAAAAAAATATGATATGATAGAACACAAAATATTATTAAAATGAGTGTGAAAACATATGTGTTTTTCAACACATCAAACATCCCCACACTTAAATTTTTGTTCATCCTCGAAAAATATATTTCGCAATAGAATCATAATCTAAAAACCACTATTCAAAATGTGTAGGTTATATTTAATTAATTACAGATAAACACAAAAATCGTAATTGCTGGTATTTTTTTCCAATTAAATCTAGCCACTGACCTATTAGGCCCCCCAATTGCATTTAGAATTATCATTAAGTGTATCAATAAGATTATGGGTCCCACACTTAAAAAGCCACGACTAGACCTACTCCATCTCAAACATTTTAAAACTATGGTCAAACAGACATGTTGACCTATTATCATAAGACAAGAACTCTTAATGGTAAGAACTAATGTTAATTTAGGTGGAATTTGGATGGATGAATGGTCAAATTGTCACACCCCGACCAAAGGCGGAACATGCCGGGGTTCAATGTGATTGGACAAATACACAAGACACTATTTAAAGTGACAATATTTAATCAACACATTTATTTCATAAATCAATAATCAACACCTCTCGTTCACACAAACAAATTTAATACAAGTAACATTTATATTGTTCGTTTTACTAATACCCTAACAGTCTTGGTAACGTTTCTAATCAAGTCCTCGAGTCAAAAAAAGTCAAACCTGTAACATTTCATAAAATAAAGTTTGTCAACACAAAGGTTGGTGAGCAATTCATAAGTTTGAGCATATAAGTATATAGTAATAAAAAGCCACAAAACTTGTATACGAAACGATAAATAAAAGCAACAATATGGATAATATGAGATCTCTAACACATTAGCGACACCTGCCATAAGAGAATAACAGATGGTTCAGGATTTTTATATGAGGTCGTTAATAAGAATACATTAACGGCACCGTCTATAAATAGATTCAGATTTCATGAGGTCGTTAATAAGAATACATTAACGGCACCTTGCTATAAGAGAATACCAGATAGTTCACGGACTTATGAATCAACCTTCCAAAAGCGGTAAACACATAAGCATATAAGCATGTAAGCATAGAACACCAAATCGAGCAATTATTTAAGTAAAGTATACAATCATGTTTATGGATTTAAGATTCAAGTAAATAAAGCATTTAGTTTGATAAGTATGAAATGTCACCTCAAAACGAAAGATGAAAAAAAGGGTATGAAAGTACTCACCTCGATTGATGAACCGAGAAATAAATAGATAAATAAATGAAGCTCGAACGGTAAACGAACAGATCCGACTTGATATATAGCTTTAGAACATGTTATATATATATATATCTAGATATATAGGATGATGGTGAATATAATATATAATATACTACTCATCGAGAATTTGTTGTTAAAACTAAAAATAGTAGTAGTAATAATAAATAGAAAAATTATTACTTTATTGCGGAAAACGTTATTAATAGATTTATAAGTTTTAATAATAATTATTATTATCATCATAATAATTATATGTGTCATATTAATAATAACTAATACTTATAACATTTTAAAAATAGTAATATTAGTGATAAAAAGGATATAACTCGAGTGACAATGATGTTAAACGACAACTAGGCCCGACATGGGTTTCGGTTCGATAAAGCAAATGGGAAATATTAACAATATTAGATTTTAATAATATTCTTTAATAATCATAGTAATTAAGATAATAATAATCATAATAATAATCTATTATTATTGAAAATAATGATAATAATAATAGTTTTGTTAAAAGATAACAATAACAATAATAATACTAATAATCTTGTTAATAATAATAATGATAATAGTTATAATTATCTTGTTAATAATAATAATAACAATAATGATAAATAAAATCTAGATAATACGTATAATGTTAATAAACATAGTGATATTAACTTGATTAACCTGTTAACCAAAACAAACCGTGGTTGGTCACGGAGAGGATCGAACCCGTGACCTCAAACTTAATAACTAGCGTATAAGCCGAACGAACCAAGATAACAATTTGTTAAACAACTCAAAGTTAAACCCACAGTTGTTAATTTACCTATTAGTTGTTCACGAGTCGTCGGATGAATGTTGCCGAAGACGTGCCGGATATATGTTGGTACATGATGTCAGTAGTTCAGTGTATAGTGTCTGTAATCGAGTCAGTTGGATTAGAGTTTTGTAATAAGCGAAGTTAGCTCACAAGTTCGCTGATATAGGCGAACTTGTTAGATAAGCGAAGTTAGTGACAACTTCGCCTGAACATGCCAGGCGAAGTTGTCGTGTTATATAAACATTAGGTTACGGCTTGTTTAGTGATTATTCAATTAGAAGTGTTGATCGAGTTGTAACGAGTTGTCCAGTGTTTTGTGATTGATATCACGTGTTTTCGGTTGCAATACATCGAGTCTTTGTTTATTGTAACGTGTGTTTAATCGTGTTAACTCGTATTGTCTTCTACGCTCGTAACGTCTTACGTAGGGATTCAGCACCTACGTAGAACGAGATATTCCGTGTAGATCCGGCTGGGAACCTACAATTGGTATCAGAGCTTTTTCTCCTGATTATGTGGTTCGGGATTATCACGCGGGTGTAGAAATCGTTCCGTTCGACTATTCGCGGGACGAGTTTACCGAGTTTTTGTGTCATACTCATCTCCCACCATCATAAACAACCCATTACACCTTCACATACCTCGTAAAATCCAGAAATCAAACCTGCAAAACCATCGTGTTCATCAGGCGAAGTTGCCGTCACTGTTAGTAGGGTTTAGGCGAAGATATAAGGTTAAGCGAAGTTATCCACAACTTCGCCTACCTCACAAGTTCGCTTATCTCAAGCGAAGTTACCCACAACTTCGCCTACTTCACAAGTTCGCTTATCTCAAGCGAAGTTATCTACAACTTCGCTGAATCAGGCGAATTAAAAAAAAAAGGAGCGAAGTTAAGAATCAGCGAAGTTAAGACTTAAGCGAAGTTATCCACAACTTCGCCTACAGTACTGTTAAGAATAAAATTTTTATTTTTTCGGGTTTCTTTGTGTTTCGAGAAAGATGTCTTCAATAAATATTACGGAACTGGTAAAGATGGAAGTGGAAGCGGGTTCAGCTACTAAGGCACCGAAGATGCTTAAGGGTACGGATTTTGTGGCATGGAAGGATCGGTTTGAGCAATATGTCAAATACCAAGATGCTAAGATGTGGGTGTGCATTCAAGATGGATACATTCCACCAACTGCTGAGTATGAGGGTCGTGATCAGATTAAGAAATACAACAAGATGGAAGAAGAAGAAAAGAAAATGTATGAGGCTGAAAGCAAAGTTCATGCAGCGATAACAATGGCTCTTCCACAAGAAATTCGTCACACCTTCAGGAAGTATAAAACTGCCAGAGAGCTTTGGGAAGCGCTTGAAAACCGATTTGAGGGTAATGTGGGGATTCGTGCTTCAAAGATTAAACTACTTAAAACCCAATTCTCGGTGTTCAAGCATCTGAAGAATGAATCACTTGATGATATCATCACTAGATATTATCATCTGATGACCGAACTAAGCAATTATTCCATTGCTTACAAAGAAGACGAGATCGTGGAAAAGCTTCTTGATGCTCTCCCACCGAAATGGGAGATGTACACTGTGTTGATGAGAGAAGACAAAGAGTTTGCCGATTATGACTTGGAAACAGCAGTCAACAAACTACGAACTTTTGAACTTAACATGGTTCGAAAAGAGACACCAACTGATCAGGTTCAGGATCCAAGAATGTATGGTGCAAAAGTTAACTCAAGTTCAAGTTCGAAGTCTGAATCATCTGCTTACTACTCTAAGGGAGACTCGGGCGCTAACTCAACACATGAAGGTCATGTATCTCTCAACATGAATGGTGATGTGTGTTTTGTAGCTGGTGGATCAAACGCTTCTAAACCTCAAGCAACCAAGAGTAGTTTTTCCTCAAGTGTTTCAAACAACAACTACTCTAAGATGCCCATGAGTGTTAAATCTGCTGAACAGCAGTTTGCTCTCTATGCATCTTTCATTGCTTCGTATGAAAACTACATTAAAGGCAAGATTGTTGATCCTGCAACTTTAGATGAAGACTTTGATCAGATCGATGCTGATGATCTGAAGAGATGGATCTGCAGTGGCAGATGGCGATGATTGTGAGAAGGGTTAAACGTTTATGAAGAAGACTGGTAGGAAGTTTGTTGGTGAAAGACCAGGTTTTGACAAGTCAAAGGTGCGATGTTATAACTGTCAACAAAATGGACACTTTGCGAAAGAATGCACAAATGAACGTGTAGAACGCAGTCAAAACAGGTCTACACAACAGAGTGGGGGTGGTAATGAGAATAGAGCCATGATTTCCAGACAGAACGGGGAGTACAACTGGAATCTGCATATTGAGGAAGTGTTCGAACAGGCCAATTTAGCGAACATCGAAACTGCAGGAAGTGAGAAAGGAACTGGAGAAAATGAAGCTTACATGGCAGAAGTGACAGACCAGCTCATCGAGGTAAGTACTAAACTCCCTTGTACTAAATGTGAAAATCTGTCTAAACAATTGACAACTATAACTGATCAGTTTGTTAGTTTGAATGCTCAATTTAAAACATTAAAAGAAGATCATCATTTCACTAAAGCTAGAGAAAATAGTTACAAAGTAAAAATAAAAGCTAGTGAGAAAGATATTAGAAGTCTTAAAGCAAATCTAGCTGAAAAAATTCAAGTAATTGATCTTAGCTATGAAGTGTTAGAAGAGAAAACCAAACTAATAGCTGAAAGGGATAAACAGATAGCTGATCACCTGGTGAAAGTGGTGGAACTTAACAGAAAGCTAGAGCAATTTAGAAATTCCTCCGCTATACTTGATCACCTCGTTAGTGATCAAGGTTCCCCAGTTAAAAGGGGAGGAATTGGATATCATGAAGTTCCACCACCATACAATCATATCTATACTTATGATCCTAGTAATCAGAAATCTGTTGATGTTGATTTTGGTCAGACAGTTCCGGTTAAGGTTACTATTAAAGAACTAGAAGTTAGTAAAGGCGAAACAAGTAAGCCTGTTTCGAGTGTTAAGATTTATGTTCCTAGTCCTATCTCATCAAACTCGGACAAGTCATCCGAATCGAGTGAGACAAAAGAAGAGGCGGTGTTACCAAAAAGTTGAGAGAAACATAAATCATATGAAAAGAATTCTCCACTAAACCCGTATGCCCCACCATATGTGAGACAAACGGGCAGTAATGCAGCCTCAACATCTAAAACAACTATTGAAAAGAAAGTTGAACACAGGAGTTGTTTCAGATGTAATCAATTAGGACACCTAATTGCTAATTGCCCTCTGAAGCAGAGATTCAGAGGTGTGAGGCCTTCGAAAACTGAGAATAGAACTAACGGTAATCACTATAATGGTAAAAATGAAAACTCATCAAAGTTTAGACAGTGGACTAATCCAGGTTTTCAAAGAAAACGATCTCAGTTTTTCACTGCTAACAACCAAACCATAAGTAATAATTCATTTAATTCACGAAGGTTTGGATGGCCTCATAGTCAATTTACAAGAAGGTATCCTTTTAGGACTTACAGAAATTATACTGATACTAACTTTGGATAGCCAAAGTACGGGATGTATCGACCCAAGACCAAAAGGTTTTGGGTCCCCAGATTTTAATTCTCTGCTTTAATCGTGCAGGAACAGTTGAACAGGGCTGCAAACAATCTATGGGTTGTGGATAGCGGCTGTTCCCCGGCACATGATGGGTAACAAGAGTTTGTTACACGAATGGAAACCTGTTCAGGGAGGAAGAGTGAGTTTTGCTGGAGAGAGCGGTGGAAGGATCACAGGAATTGGGACAGTGACCAATGGAAAAATGACATTAGAGAAAGTGAATTTCGTTGAAGAACTGAAGCATAATCTGCTGAGTGTATCGCAGATCTGTGACAAAGATTACACCGTACACCTTACCAAGAATGAAGCGATCGTGCTGTATCCTGGTTTCAAGATATCAGAGGATTGGATAGTTATGAAGGCTCCAAGAGAAAAGAATATGTATATTATGGACATGAGGTCGACTGAGATGGCAACAGAAGAATCGTGTCTTCTGTCAAAAGCAACTGAATCGGAGTCCGAGTTATGGCATAGAAGAATGGGGCATTTTCATCTTCGGAAAATGAACTACATTGTCAAGAATGGGCTGGTACTGGGTGTTCCCTTGAAGAATTTCAACTTTGAAGACCAATGCTTATCGTGCAAAAAGGGAAAGCAACACAAGAAATCCCATCACACCAAGAAGGTTAATTCAATAGTCAGTACCCTAGACCTACTTCACATGGATCTCTTCGGTCCCGTGAATGTAAAAATCCTAGGAGGAACATCATACTGCTTGGTGATAACTGATGATTTCTCTCGATATTCTTGGGTATATTTCCTGAAGTCAAAGGATGAAACGGTTCAGATGGTAATAAATTTGATTACCAAGGTTGAGAATATTATGGGGAAAAGAGTTAAATACATCAGGAGTGACAATGGGACAGAGTTCAAGAACTATCAGATTGAGCTCTTCTGCTTACAGAAAGGAATAGAACACCAGTACAGCGCTCCGTATACTTCGCAACAAAATGGAGTGGCTGAGAGGAAGAACAGAACGTTAATTGAAGGAGCCAGAACCATGCTGGCTGATTCGAAACTTCCTGTGGTGTTCTGGGCTGAAGCTGTTGCATCAGCCTGTTATATCCTTAATAGAGTGTTAACTGTTAAAAGATTGAATAAAACATGTTATGAACTTATGCATGGGAGAAAGCCCAACTTGAGTGGTCTCGAACCATTCGGGTCCCCGTGTTCGATATTAAAGACAAATTCTAAATTTGGTGAAATAGCCGACGAAGGTATCTTAGTCGGATATGTTGTTGGGACTCCCAACAGACGAGTCTTTAATACATCGACCAGCAAGGTTGAGGTGGTATGTAACACTGATATCACAAGTTACAAATCACCAAAACCAAGCACGGGACCCCCTGGGGTTTTCGACTATGATAGGCTTTTTAGATCTTTTAACATACCTTACTTGGATTGTGCAGAAGTTGATGAAAGAATAGCTACGAAGATGATTTATGATAAGGAAGACAATTATGTGCAATGACTGCAGTATGATGAATGTCATCCCTCCTCGTCAAATGCTGTCGATACCCCTGCTGCCTCTACGGAAGAGGAATTCTTCAATCCGTTTCACTCTCAACAACAATCACCCATTGATGAGCTATCTTCGAACCTGGAAGACAATCTGCAAGTCAGTGCGGTTCCGACTACGAGAGTTCACAAAAATCACCCTTTGGAGAACGTCATAGGTGATCTGTCCGACGGTGTACAAACAAGACAAAGCCTGAATGAGCACACCTGTGTTTACACAAGCATTAAAGATACGGGCATAATTAACGAATGCTTGTACACCTGCTTCATCAGCCAGATTGAACCAAAGAACTATCAAATGGCTCTCAAGGACAGCTCGTGGGTCGAAGCCATGCAAGAAGAGTTAGCTTAGTTCAAGAAAATGGAGGTATGGAATTTGGTTGCAAAACCGAAGGATGTGCATGCGATTGGCACAAAATGGGTTTTCAAATGCAAGAGAGATGAGAAAGGGTTATTATCAGGAACAAGGCGAGGCTGGTTGTAAAAGGTTTTAATCAGCAAGAGGGGATCGATTACAATGAGGTGTTTGCTCCTGTGGCAAGATTGGAAGCCATTCGATTGTTTTTGGCATTTGCTGCACACAATGAGATGAAGGTATTTCAGTTAGACGTGAAGAGTGCGTTCCTTAACGGTAAAGTCGATGAGGTTGTGTACTTGAGCAATCTCCGGGTTTTCCTGACCCAGACTTTCCTGATCACGTATACAAACTAAGTAAAGCACTGTATGGGCTACATCAGGCCCCCCGTGCCTGGTACTCTACATTATCTGACTACTTGCTTGAAAATGAGTTTGAAAGGGGAAAGATTGATAGCACACTGTTCTTTAAGAGAAAAGGGAGCGACTTTCTTCTGGTGCAAGTCTACGTGGACGACATCATCTTTGCTGCATCAAAAGTCGCCATGTGTCAGGAGTTTGAGTCCGTCATGAAAAAGAGGTTTGAAATGAGTGCTATGGGTGAACTAACTTTCTTTTTAGGACTGCATGTTGATCAGAAGAAAGACGGGATGTTCATTCATAAGACTAAGTATGTCCATGATGTTCTCAAACGCTTCAAGATGGAGGACAACATTCCATTTGATACTCCAGTCTACGTCAACCATAAATTGGGAGCTGATTCAGACAACGATGCAGACGTGGACCCCACCCAATATCGGGCAATCATAGGTTCTTTAATGTACTTAACTGCTTCTAGGCCTGATATTATGTTTGCAGTTTGTCTTTGTGCACGCTTTCAGGCAAACCCAAAGGAATCTCACTTGAAGGGTGCGAAGAGGATATTGCGCTATCTCAAAGGCAAACCTAAGCTGGGGTTGTGGTACACGAGAGGAGGAGACTTGGAGTTGGTCGCCTACACAGATTCTGATTATGAAGGGTGCAATCATAATCGGAAGTCAACAACAGGTGGATGTCAGTTTCTTGGAGGCAGATTAGTGTCATGGCAATGCAAGAAGCAAACCTCAGTCGCCATTTCAACCTGTGAAGCAGAATACATGGCAGCATCCAACTGCTGCTCTAAGGTTCTTTGGATACAACAGCAATTGCGCGTTTATGGTCTGAATTTCACTCATACTCCTATTTGCATTGATAACACTGCTGCTATCTCAGTAACTAACAATCCCATAAAGCATAGAAAAACTAAACATATTGACATCCGTCATCATTTTATACGGGATTGTGCTGAGAAGAAACTGATTGTGCTCGAAAAGGTTGATACGTTAGATAATTTTGCTGACTTGTTTACTAAAGCGTTTGACAAAAAATCGTTTTCAAAACCTTGTTGAGCTGAATGGGATGATCAATCCCGAGTAACCGTGTTTTGTGTTTTTGTTTAAAAAAAAAAAAGGTCACTATCGCTTAGAATTATGTCGGTTGCCTCAGTTTAAAGGACATATCTTAGGATATGTTTGGTCCTCATTTCTACTTGTAGAATATGAGGATAGCCATTAACCAGATAACTGAAAGTGACAGGGGCGGTTTATGACGTGTTTTTATTCTTTTGCTGAAAATTAGTCGTTCAAACTTAGTTAGAAGGACACATACTTGTATGTGGTCGGTCCAGCTGATCCATTGGATCTTCAGGATAGCCGTTAACCTGAAGACTTTGACTTGATCGGGGCGATAGAAGTTAAATTTTTTTCGGGAGATGAAATTATTTTTCAAGTCTACTACTTCGTAAGAAGTTCCTTTACTATGTTTAACAGAAAATTGATCTAACCTTGGAAAGTGATAGATATACTGATTCTGTGTGCTTAACTAGTGAAGTTATTCGGCTTAAAAGACTTTAGAACAGTCATTGTATGTCATGGTAGGTTTTTATGGTGCGTAAAAGTAGAAGTGATATTAACTAAATCTACTCGATTTTACGTGGAAACTCCTTAAGAGTTGTGTATGTCTCCATATATATCTTTCCAAATGATAGGCAGAAAAGCGATTACCCAGTCATACACGAGCCCGTGAGTGTTCTGATTCCCTTGAAGATAGCGTGTCAAGAAACTGCAGT